>NC_047667.1:62051921-62351921 GCF_011762505.2 Arvicanthis niloticus
ATGGAATGGATAATGCAGATGCTGCAGGGTTTCTCTGGGTTGTAAACTCACAGGTCTGTTATAACAGCGTCGTTGGATATAATTAGTACCGGAGATCCGGGGAGCAAAATGTGGCCAAAGCCAGAACTTCTGTTAAACTGTCAGCTTCTCTATTTCTCTTCTAATGCCTTGATTTTAAAAAACAAACACAAAACAAAAATAATCTTTATAATATTTTTCAGCTTTAGCTCTAATCAAAAGAAATGATTTTGGTGGATCTCTGTTAGGAAAGAAAGGACAGCCTCAGAGATACTCAGCAAGGATCTCACTCCCATGATGAGCAGGGCGGTCATGCCTGTTTTCTTACCGGTTACCTGTTTGTCTCTTGTCTCTACTTGAGTACTCGTTCGTTTGAGTTTTACTGTTGAGAGTCTGTGGGAAGTTTGTAAGGCCGTGACTTTATGGCTGTGTTCTTCTTTCTAGAGCCTGGACCTATAGATGCTCCAGTTCTTCTAAATGTGAAATCCAGGATGATGTCAGTCGTCTGGCGGCAGCCTGCAAAGTGCAATGGGGCCATTACCCACTATAACATCTACCAGCATGGCCGTCTCTACTTAACAGTCTCTGGAAGTGTCACTAACTGCACTGTGGTCCGCCTGCAGCCTCACACGGCCTATCACTTCCAGGTAGAAGCCTGTACCTCCAAAGGGTGCTCTAAGTCACCGGCATCTGAGACTGTGTGGACACTCCCAGGAAATCCAGAAGGCATCCCAAGCCCAGAGTTGTTCCCATACACTCCAAAATCAATCATAGTATCTTGGCAACCCCCGGCCCACCTTGGTGGCTTGATTGAGAATGTTACAGTCGAGAGACGAGTCGAAGGGAAAGAGGAAGTTAGGAGCCTGGTGACCCTCCCAAGAAGTCAAGCCATGAAATTTATCGATAATGATCCCGCCCTCCACCCTTGGACACACTATGAATACCGGGTTCTGGGGAGCGCACTTAACGGAGGCGCAAACAGCAGCTCATGGGTACGAGTGACCACAAGACCCTGCCGTCCTTCCGGAGTGCAGCCACCCACAGTGCGTGTGCTGGGACCAGATACAGTCGAGGTAAGGTGCCGGGTGCTTTGGCTTCTCTGCAAACCTACAGACGTGTGAACTTACCCTGGCTGTACTCTGTGTTGAACAGAGCCATCTACTGACAAGACTACCACATTTATTGTCTTAGGCATTTGTTGCAGAAACTGGGCTTTTGGCCTTTAGCCCAAACTATCTCAAATTCAATGTCAGCTTTTCACTTCTCCCTGTATCCCTTTAATTATATTGTTGAGAGATTGCTATTTGCCTCGTACACATGAAATACTTTGATACCGCTGTGGGATGCTTAGCCTTGGCGCCACAGCATATTTAAACGGATCAGAAAATGAGACGAGATGGAGAGTTGATGGAAGTCCTGAGAAGCATATTAACAAACAAAATTTCCACACAATAATATTACGGGCACCTTTAAAAAAAGAAAAGAAAAAGAAAAAGTCAGAGAACTAAAATGATGGAAAAAGAAATTAAGAAAATAGCATATTGCTAGGATATCCAGAAAGCTCAATTATTTGCCTCGTTCTTCAGGGATTGAACTCCAGAGGATGGGGTAACTACCATTGTTTTGGCTGGCATACAAACTTCATTCAAGGGAAATTAGTGTAACCAAACAGGAGGGAGTTTTGCAGCTTAGAAGCCTCTTTTGTGTAAATACACACATGCTTCCGTGGATTCGGTCTTGTACCACTGCCAAAAGGCTTGGTACAGCGGCTTGCTCACCAGAGCACAAATCGGAGGGCATTTGCATAACAGCAAACTTCATCTGTTGGAATTATTCCTTGTGTCTAGGCTGCGGTCTCACTCACCAATGAAAGGCACTTACTAGGTGATGCTAGGTAAGTTAAAATTTGGAAGAAAATTCATTAAACCCACAAACTAGATGTAACTGCTTATCCATTTTTTCTTTTAAATTTGTCCTTTGAAAATTAAACACCCAAAATAATTTTAATTGTCTTCCCTCTGAGAATTGTTAAAGGAATGCAATTTTGGTAAATTAAGTAAAGCATATGTTATTCTGTTGATTTATTACTAAATGGAATTTAATTTTTAAATACAGCATATATGGTATTATTGTATGAACTGGAAAAAATCATAAGAAGTGATCTTTGGTCAAATAAAAAGCAAAACAAAAAAAAATAAAATGAAGAAACAGAATCAGTAATCATTCCAGAACTGACATTTTCGACTTCGGAAAAGTTCTGTGGGACTTTGGGGTGGTGTTGCTTGATGGCTGGTATTATGGAATACATGGTCCCTTCACAAAGGTGACAGCTATATCACAGACATTATTCTATTTTTTTTTCTGTCTGATTGCTGGGCAGGTTTTCATTAGCTTGGCTAAGGGAGCTGAATCCCATGGGTCATCACCTCAGGCCCACAAAACCATAGTAACCCCAGGCCAAGTTTTTAGAAAGAACTTGAAGTACAGAGGGGTGTGGCAGCCAGGTAAAAACTTGGGTCCTCGCCCCTGCATCAGTTCTCATTTTCAAACTAGTAAGTGAAGAGCACACAGGAAATACTGAACTGAATCTGGTGCATCATGGGGTGTGTTTAAATGTTGCTCAAAGAGCATACTTTTGTGTTAGTATTATTGGCTCAACATTGTACTTGGGGGATAGTTTAACACTTTACCCACAGTACATTTTCTAGAGTGATTGCCTCTGGTAAACAGATATATGCCTGGGAAACTGTGACTTGCTCTCTGCAAGGACAGATCCGAAATCAAAATTGCAAATAGATGAAACATTTATGAGGAACCACAGGGTAGTCATTAATGCACGGGTTAAGAAAGCCATTCAATATTTACCGTGCACTACTGTTCTAAGTAAATTGTCAATAATATTAACAGTGACAATATGTTCCGCTCCCCATGTTCCTTCAAGCACATTTATGAATGTCTCCTTTTGACACCAGAGATAGAGCAGGACCAAAAGAAAGCCACTCACCTCCAGGGGCGGGGGCAGGGGTGGCCTTACATCATAGACAAGTATGCATAATAAGAGTCCATAAGAGTCCGGCAACTGGCAAGGACTGGGGGGGGGGGTAGGGGGGGTGGAGACAGGGAGCAGAATCAAATTAAAGGTTAATAGGGAGAGTGGTTGGGGTGGTACATGATGGTGTCCCTCTGATCTCAGTCAAGGTGTGTTGCTAGTAGTGGTAGCATGGGCTGGGTAAGTTCAGAGAGAAGAGCTGCATTGGGATGTTGGTGTTGAAGCTTCCAGGACATGGGACCACATCTAGTGATGTGATTCTCACCAGCAGCATCCCAAAGCTGTGTAGGTACCAGAGATGGAGAGACAGGAATCCTGTAGGTTCCTGTGTTCCTCTCTGGTCCCTCTCCATGTTACAAGCCTCCAGCCTTCTGTGGTCATTGGTCTGGACCCTCATGTATCTAGTCCTGACTCCCGTCCATGTTCCACCTCTAAACACCACAGTCAGATTAAATTTTCACCTCTTTAATACCTCACATGGGGATATTGGGGTTGAAAATTAGGGTTTTGTTTGTGTGTTTTTGAGGGACAACTTGTAGTCGAAAGGTGTTATCACTTTGGTTTATCTCTGTTCTGTATAGTGTCACCTGCAGGAGCTACTGTCCAATAGGGACAGTGGGAGAAACAACACAAACTGAGCTGACTAGAAGACAAATATAAAGTAACATATTAGTAAGTATTACAAAGTAACATATTAGTCAGTATTACAAAGTAACGTATTAGTAAGTATAAAAAGAGTTGCTACCCAGGCCAGACCTAAGAGACTCCTGAGGATGACACATTGAAGTCATACTCAGGCTTCTGTGTGGGTTCAAGGACAGCCAAAGTAACTTAGTGAACACTGTCCCAAAATGTGCAGAGAAGCTGAGGATGTGACTTGGTGGTAGAGTGCTCACCTAGGCTCAGTACCTGACCACAAAAACATTACTTATATCTTGGTAAAGACATAAGTATTAAGAAAAATTGGAGCACACAGTAGGTCAAGATCATATTCTTAAAATGTGACTATCAGAAAACAAAAGCATCTCAAAGTCATTATATTATGTGAAAAATGAAATCTATTTACTTCTATGTGATACTTAATTTCCTGAAAAATTAAATTTCATTTTTGAAAGTCGGTAGGACAGCTCTACTCAGACTAAAAAGGATAGCTAAGTGAAAGTATAGAATAATTTCATGTTTGAATATCAATATAAAACTTTTGAATAAAATATTAGCAAATTGAGTTAAGCAGAATATCAAATAATAGAATGAGACAAAGTTGATCTGGTTCCACAAATGTAAGGAAATCTCAATAGCCAACTGTCTGTCAATATGTCTCTTTTATCAGCCAATTAGGGAGAAAGCATGTTGGGGTTTTTCCCACAAAAATACTTACAAGGAGCTTAAAAAGTGTCTTTGCAATGAAGAGTAATTACCATTCTTTCATTGGACTCCAGTTCAGATCCCAACACCCATATCAGGCATCCCAAAACTGCTTAGCAACTCCAGTTTCATGGGGCCCAGCACCGGTGATCGGGCCTTCTTGGGCACCTGCACAGAGGTGGTATACATAAACCCACACAGGCACCCACAAGCATGTAAATAAAAACAATAAACAGTTTTAAATAACTTTATAGGATTTTGAAGCCATTTCTTTACAAAGTAAATAAACATAGTAAAATCAGATTAGAAAGAAGGATTTCAAATAGGATTCAGCCAACCTATAGGTTGCCACAGGAAAGCACTTAGTACGAATAAGAGATAAGATGAGAAATAAAAAGTAAAGTGCAGAGATCACCAGGTTGTGCGTGTGTATAGCAGCGACAAACCTTATTTTATGGTGCCACTGGGGACCCCTAACTTTGAACCCTCGTCTGCTCAGCTCGCTTATGCTGAGACTAGAATGTGCCATTGTTTTACTTGTTAAACTATACACCAGCTTCAGAAATTAAACTGTGACTCTCATATATATATATATATATATATATATATATATATATATATATATATATGTATTGCTCAACTATCCCCAGCCTCTATAAAAGTAACTGCTTCAGTCCACATGCCCACAAGGTAAAGCAAGGAGTTTCGTTTAATTGAGTTATAAACACTCAAACTCTCAAGTCCTGATGCTGCCCTACTGATTCATGTGGACCTGTGAATTTCCTCCATGTGCTTGCTCTGTGTCCTTTGGAACACCCACGTGGAGATGAGTCACCAATGTGTGCAGGAGTCTGACTATCCTAGAAGGCATCGTAGCTAAAGCCAAAAGCCCCTAGGCTTCCTAAAGCAGCTTCTACTTGGTTCCAGGCTTTCAGCTCAATGACCCTGAGGCCTTCATTTCTGTCTACTTTAGAGGGCTAAGATGGATGTAGGTCTTCAGAAAATGACTCGCAGGCAATGGGGCAAGAAGAACACTAGGCGTCATGAACTTCAGTTCTGAGGTTCTCATGCTGATGGTCTTCTATTTCAGGTCACTTGGAAAGCCCCACTTATCCAGAACGGAGACATACTGAGCTATGACATCAGAATGCCAGACCCTCTCATCAAAATAACCAATGTGACCTCAATTGTATTGCGTCATCTGATCAAGCATCTCATTCCTTTCACTAACTATTCGGTAACCATCGTTGCTTGCTCTGGAGGTAATGGGTACCAAGGAGGGTGCACAGAGAGCCTACCTACCTTTGCTACTACCCCCCCAGCCCTGCCTCAGGAACTGGCCCCATTGTCTGTGATTCTTCTAAGCGAATCTTATGCTGGGATTTCTTGGCAGCCACCATCCAAACCAAATGGACCAAATTTGAGGTAAAGAAAGCTATTTTACTTTTGGGTTTGTTTTAGCTATATCATTCCAAGAAGTAGAGGGGTGGGACTGTCTGTATTCATATCTCAAGATAGAATTAATTCCATACTGCATACCACACCTACCTCCACAAACTCACAATAATTATACAGTACCATTTATTATAACAGTTGTATAATTCCACATTTAAATGGAAGCAAGGGCATTCACCAAGTAGGAGAGAAAATTATAACGTTGTAACAGACTAAAAAAACCATCAAATACTTATTACATCGCTGAGATTTAATTTTACTTTATTATTTTGTTATTACTTTTAAAAATATTTTTATTCTGTTGGACAGCTCTGGCACATGTTCTGTGTAACATGGTGGGACAACCGTGTCTCTGAGTTATAAAATTAACCCTGAATTGTCTCCATATCACCACTATCTACAGACTTGTGAAGAATGTTCTCAGAGATAAGACAGGAACAAAGAGCTGTGATTCAGAAACAGTTGTGCAGCAGCCAGAACTGGATACTTGGCAAGAAAAAAAAAAAAAAAAAAGCAGAGTAGATAATATCATTGTTTGTAAAATTTTGATGGTACGAGTCTTAGGAAATCATTAACTTGATAAGATTTTTATACTCCCACTTTGTGTGAGACTCTCAATAACTATTGAGCAAATCTGACACAGAAATCTAAAATGTTACCATTCCCACTGATGTTCAAAAATACAAGTGGAAATGATAATTTCCAATGAACAGAGTATATGATAGTTGCACCAGAAAAATATGCTTACCTGGAAACACTTTGTAATTGCACTGAGGTCTTATTTATTCTTGCATGCATGCATCACACATACCTGCCATTAAACTTCCTGAATCTCAGTAATAATGTTAGTTGAGACAATCATGATATTCCTGCTTGTCTTTTGCTGTAGATACGAGCTTCTGAGACGTAAAATCCAGCAGCCACTTGCTTCAAATCCCCCAGAAGATTTAAATCTGTGGCACAATATTTATTCAGGAACTCCGTGGTTTTACAAAGATAAGGGTCTTAGCAGGTGAGATTACAAAAACTATAAAAACAAATGCTGGCATTTAGTTTGGGGCATGTTGAATAGTTCAAAGTGCCCCAGCGTCTTCGTTGTGTGTACCTGTTATCAGTCCCACAGTAGAATATGTTCAGTTATTATCTCTGGCATTAATCATCCTAGTGTAGCCAAGGCATGTTTAGTGTTTGCCATCTCAACTGTGTGCTTGCAATAAGCCTTTCAAATCAAACTTAGAGGTGTGTGAGTCCCAGCCTATTGCCTTTGTCACAGCTCTATCTAGACATGGAACTTAGTAAAGGAATGTGGGAGTATTGAATATACAGGGACTGTGAAGTTTACTGTGTGCCTCATGTACATGTCTCTGCTCAGGGGTTATGGGTCATTGAGTTAGTGAGACTTGAGAGAGTTGAATTTAGAGTGTAAAGCAAGCATGAACCAGGAGGTGATATCTGTCAAAAAAAAAAAAAAAAAAAAAAAAAAACAAAAAAAAAAAAAAAAAAACATATCACATAATAAGTTTGATCTAAATTCTCTTTCATCTCCTGCTAAGGAACACGTTTTGTGAACCTAGACAATCCTTTCACTATCTCTGGGTGTAATGGTAACTTTTATTTGCTTGATGTAATTGTCACTTCCATCTGATAATCTAGTCCTAGTCCTGGGAGCTTTGAGCCTCTGTAACAATCGTATTTAGGCCTAAAATCCTCTCAGCCTCTGAGGATTGCTGCTTACTAATCTCACCCTTTCTAGATCTTTCTGAACTCTGGCCGGCTGCTTCAACTTAGCTGTTCTGGTTCAAACGCCTCTCTACTCTGCTTCAATCTGGCTTCTCTTTGTATCTGACTGAATTTCTCTGCTTAGCCTCAAACTAATCTTTTGGCTCCTTCTCATTGCTTGATTCATGCTGTCTTCAGCAGTGTCTAGCTTGTTCTCTCTTCTCTTCATCCTGTCTCTAGAAAATTCTCCCTGTAAAAATACTTCCTCTCCTTGTCCCCTCCTCCTGCTCTCTCTTAAGTCAACTCTTGCTCCTCTCTCTGTCCTCATGAAAATTGGGCATATCCTATTCTGTTAAATCTTTCTCCGACTCATCAGTTTGTCTGCCACTCAACTAGACACCACTTTCAAACATGGGTGCTTCCTTCTACAAACTAGCTTTACCTTCATTGTTTGGTATTAAAGGTGTGTACTAAGGGTGTGTCTGTATTCCAAGCAGAGGGATTAAAGGTGTGTGCTAAGGCTGAGCCACACCGAAACAGGTTTTTCTAAGTAAACAACACAACCTCGGGGTTTACAGTATAAACACATATCCTGTGACATCTGGGCTTTCACCTGTATTGTCATTCACAGGACCCAGTAATTTCTCAATCTCCTTGATCCAGGCCATGTGATGACCTATCAAAGAAATGCCTGAAAGTCTTTTGTGAAAAACTGTCAGTTATATCTTTCAATAACCTTTCACAGAGTGACTGTTGACTGTGCCCTGTCCTAATGTCTTTCCATTCATTGCTTGCTCCTGAGTCCGGGACTCATTCTCACCATGCTCAAGACCTTCAATGTGGAGAATTCTCACCTCTGATCTCATTCCTCACCAGGCCCCTTCCCGTCATCAAAATGAACCACACTCTGGCTTACCTAGGAAGTTCTTCAGGAAGCTGCCTGTCCACTCTCTTGCTGGTCTGAATATGAGTTGAAATGAGCAGCCACTTCTAGAAGGACTGTGGAGATACACAAACTTGTGTTGGGGGCAGTCTGAGTAGAGTTCTGAGACTAAATGTCAAGGACACCTTTTTCTACACTGGAACTTGAAACAGTGGTCACTGTTTTTAGTCAAATAACGGAGAGACTGGAGACTAAGCTCAGCTGGTAGAGTGCTTGCATGGCATGCAGGAGTCCCTGGCTTTAAGTCTGAGCAAGGAGAATAAATGGGGTGTCCAAGGAAGATAGAGAGAAGAGGGTCAGAAGTTCAAGGTCATCTTTAATTATCTAGTAAGCAATTGCTTACACCTCATCAATAGTTTGTGGTTAAAAGACAGGCTGCATTTCTGTTTCTTAACATTCAATACATATGGCACAAGTTTTTGTAATGCGAGACCATGCTTTTTTTTTAAATCAGTCTACTATTTGTTCAAAAATGTTCAGGCTACTTTTGCACAAAGTGGGGCATCTCACCAGTCTGGAAGGAAGCTGGAAATTAGCCCTCAGAAAGGTTCAGAGAGTGTGGGCTCCAAGAGTATGGAGTAATGCCTGCTCCAGATGCTGCCTTCATCATCCCTGACAGTAGGCAGGACTCCACTTCCTGCTGGTGACCCACAGCTCCCAGCACACCAAGGAGCAAGCCCAGCCCACACTGCTGTCTTCTATATTGCAACACCATAACAAACCTTTCCCCTGGATCTACCCAGTTTCCCTTGGAATCTGGGGGAACTGCCTTTGGGACCAACCCCAAGCCCCATAAAAACCATGGATGCTAAAGACGTTTATGTGAAATTATGAACTATTTGCATATACCCCACCACAGACTGGCATATGCTTGAATCATTGCTGCACTGCTTACAGTGCTTAGTAAGGTGTAAACATGAGTTGTTGTACTGCATTGTTTAGGGGAAAAAAACAAGAAAAAATGGTTCAGTACCAGATGCTGTTATTTTTCTAAATATTTTCCATTCATGGTTGGTTGAATCTGAGGATGTGGAACCCCAGGGCACAGAAGGCTGACTTTGTTTATACTATTGATTTATCCATTTGGCTGTTTGTTGTTCTTCTTCTTAATTGAATTTGTCTCCTTTTAGAAGGCACATGAAATTACATGTTCTCCCAAATTTCCCTGTCCCCCTTTACGTCTATTTATGTGAATGTGAACAGAACACTGGAGCGCCTTTTCACATCTTACTCTTCATGCATTTTGTTTTCATTTTATGTCTGTGAATGGTGTGCTTGCCTGTGTGTGTGCACCACATGCGCACTGTGCCCTTGGAGGCCAAAAGACAGCATTAGATTCCTGGAACTGTCATTACAGCCATGTACAGTTATGAGCCACCATCTGGAGGACAGGAATCAAACCCAGGTCATCTGCAAGAGCAACCAGTGTTTTTAACCCCAGAGCCACCTCTCCAGATTATAGATCAAAATAAAACAAGATCATTATAGATGATCAAAATAAAGACATTTATTTTTTATTTAAGTGGCAGTTCTTCTGATATATACACATACATATATATGCATATACATATGCATATACACATATACATATAGCAAAGAACTGCTGGGCATTCCTTTATAAAGACGTTTGTGATATTTTTTAAAAAGTTGGAGTCACTGCTTGTTCAAATGGTCTGTTTACTATGCTGCATATTTTAATATGGACAAAATAGTTTAGGCAGCATTTACAAATTGTTCTGTACAATTTATATATCCTGAAATTCAGAACTTTCTTATAGCGATTTTTACCTTCTATATCTTATAGAGTGCGGGATTATCAAGCCAATTATCCGGATAATTTAAATCAAACAAGAATACCTTTGTGTGTGTGTGTGCGTGTGCGTGTGCGTGTGCGTGTGCGTGTGTGTGTGTGTGTGTGTGTGTGTGTGTGTGTATGTGTGTGTCTTAGGGCAGGAATCACTGGTTAGGACGATTGAGCTGAAGCTCAGCATTGCATGTGGGGTCTCTCAGATCTGTCTGAGACTCTGCTCGAGCAAGCTTTTGGTGTGGTCGAGATGAGGGTGACCTTGAGGAAGCCACAGCTAACTAGCCTCCTCCCCAAGAGCATCCCAGGGGGCTATGAATTCTAATAACAGGTGTCAATAAAGTTGACACAAGTTTTGATTCTGAAGGAAATAACCCAAGTCCTTCTCAGCCATATTGGAAAGTTTTACTAGTTAACCAGAGATACTGTAGCTTTTCAAGCTGCAAGCCTGTATACATTTTGGCCCAAAATATGAAAATACCTTCCACTGGATAAATGCCTCCAGCAAACTAAAATCACTTGACAGTAAGAGCTAGCCCAAATCATACCTCCTCCCTGGTGATGTTAAACTATGAGGTCTGACTGATTTTCACCCCAAGAGAAAGGGGAGAGAAGAGTACATTTTAGAGGAACGGTCTAGATTTTCTTCTTTATAAACATATCCAGAGGGCTGGCGGGTGACTGGGTGAGTCAAGTCCTTGCTATGCAAGCCTGGGGAACTTACTTAGATCCCCCAGAGTCCATGCAAAGAAGCTGGGTGCTGCAGCCTGTGCCTGTAGGCCCAGCACTGGGGGACTGACAACAGAATCCCTAGGGTTTGCTGGCCAGGCAATCAATGACTTCCAGGCTGAGTAAGACTCTGTCTCAAAATCGAAGGTGTAGAGAAACAAAGAAAGAAAAACAACAGACACCCATTACTGGCCTTCTTGACCCCAGGCTCCCAGGGTTCACATGAGCTTGTGTAAACAACAGAAAACATCTCCCCTAGAAAGCAAATGCACGCTGGCTCCAAGAAGACAGACAGGCAGCTCCTCACTCTTTGTATCCAGCACCAACTGCAAGCATTTAGGAAATAAGGTTTGAATAAATGAACAAATGACTGATGAGCATGGTGTTAGGGTTACGGCAAATACTATTTGCTTTTGATGTAGTTTGCCCAACGAATACTTGGGGATTCAGTAGAGAATCATCTTTCTGCTGGGTACACATATGTTTGTCCTCCCATGTCTGCTGGACACACATGTTTGTGTCACTCACCTACCAAATTACATGTGACCTGAGATTTGTGAGGCTGATTTTGACTGATTTAGGAACTGTTGAAAGACCTAAGTATTTGATAGGTATTTGATATTTGATATTTTATAGATAAGCAGAGGGAACCTGCATCAACTGCATAGAATCTAATAGGCTTTCGTTTTCATTTCTCCACTAAACAGAATCTAGTTAACTTTTTTATTCCTTTGCATTAGAGCAGCTGGACTTTGAAACGAGAATTGTTACTTAATTGATTTTGCACAAAGGACAATATCATCACTGTGTGTATCACCCTAACAGTCTACATCTGCTGTTGGAGCAGAGGTCTGCAAGGATGGGTCTTGCTGTGATTGTGTGATGTCAACTGGCCTGCCCTCCTTACAGAAGCTCATTTTATTATTACATGGAATGCTTCCTCTGGCACCAACTACCAACAGTTAAGTTCACTGAAAAGATGCTACAGAGAGTAGAAAAGCGGCTTCCATATAACAAACTCATCCTTCTGAATATATAAGGGGGAGCTATGAGGCACAGAGTCATGTAGACAAGCCACGGGAACATACTATTACTGAGTAAAGATTGTTTTGCTGGAAGCAGATAGAAGCACTGTGGGTAAGACTGTGTAACTCTGAGCTGGGTTCCCAGTGCCTAGGTCAGACATCACATTTCCACCTGTAACTCCAATCCGTGAGGATCAACACCTCCTCATGCACGGTGTCTGCACTCACACGTGCACACACCCACGCACCAATACACATAATCAAAAACAAGCCTCAAACTCACAAGGTAGGAAATATAATCATGAAAATACGGAAATTTAAATTTTAAAATTATGTTTGTAATGGAAGCTATGCGTTTTAGTTTTTCATGGAGTAGGAAAGAGATTGTACTAAAAGCTGGAGAAGGTGGGGCTGGAGAGATGGCTCAGCAGTTAAGAGCGCTAACTGCTCATATGGAGGACCTAAGTTTGGTTGACATCACCCAAGTCAGGGTGCCTGTAACTCCAGCCCCTGGACCTCTAGCCTTCTCTTCTGGCCTCTGAGGACACTTGAAAGCACACACGCATGAAAACATCTTTACAATTTTCTATAAAAGTTAGAGAAATGATAGAGGCAAATTCAGCATGCCACACGAACGCACACTGACTTCTTGGTTAAGTGATCAAGTCATCAGACGTGAGGAGGAACAGGTCTAGTCAGCGCTTATGCAGTCCTGAGAACCTCAGCAAACCAATTAACTTCTTGGGGTTCTGGGGTTTGGTTTGTTTTAGTCTCTAAAACAGAGAGGACATCTAATTATTTAAAGTAGGTGAACTCTAAAGGCAGTTCTACTTGAGAAGTTTTAGTACCATCTTGAAAGCCACCTTTTCAGTTGCGTATATCCATATGGGGTGTGTGTGTGTGTGTGTGTGTGTGTGTGTGTGTGTGTGTGTGTGTGTGGTATGTAGTTGATCTGTCTAAGTTACATATTTGACAAGATTCCTGGAAGTACCATAGAAGGGAGGGCCCCCAAAATTTGTACACAATGAAAAATATTAGCGCAGTTAGCTTCACAAAGAAAAGGACTAAAACATGGTGTCATTTGGAGCCAAAAAGGTTGTTAATTATATAATAACATCAATATATGGAAGAGAAGCTCAAATATTGTAGTGGAGAAGATTAGGCACCTAGTCTTCAGCTAAAGGGATAAGGCCACTTTATGACTTGAAATACAATTATAAGTATTTCACCCAGGGACAGAGCTAATGAAACCAAGGTCACAGGTTCAATTCCCATGTGAGCCATTAGCTCCCCTTCCTTCTGTTGCCTCAGACCTGCCACCCTCTTAACCCTGACTCTCACCCTTCACATTCATCCTGGGGTCACAGAGGATGCAGAGGTAAATCAGCCCCTCCCCTCGGCTAGAAGTCTTAAGGTCAAGCCCCAGCCATATGACATCATCCCAACAGGGGCAAAGCAGATTATTACTGGATGGTTATTGTTATTATTATTACTTCCTCATCCCACTGGCAGTACCCAATGCTGCAGCCGGTTCAGAGGGCCTCTTGCTTCAGACCGCCTTGCCTGCATGTGAATCTCGACTCTCCTGAGGAGCCCAGTGGTCTGGACAAGCTACTTAATACTTCCAACCTTGGTTTCCTCACTCTCAAAGTCAGTGCTATAAAGGTAGTTTATAGTGTTACTGTGAAGAATGGATGCATGGATACGGTGGAAATACCTGGATCACAGGAGATAACTGTGGTGGTTGGCTTTAGGTTGCTTCGGCCCTGCAAGCCAGTTAGTACTCGGGAACGAGCATATAGACGAGCATCTTCCCAGTGCTGGGCAAGTCAAGTTCAGCAGGCTGGATGGCTGGAAACAGATTGCAAGCACTCTATTACCTTACCGTTCTCAGAGTTAATAGCACCAAACAAGTTCTCTTCAAGGCCAAGCTCTCCCCCAGAGGCTTCAGAGAGCAATTGTAGTTTCTCCTAACTTCTGGTGCTCCCAGCATGTCTGAGCTTGTGGGGACATTGATCCCGTTTCTTCCCTCTCTCTTTTTGTGCATCTTCCCCTTGCCTGCATCTGACTTCAACCCAAGTTCTCTCTTTTCTCTTTCAAAGATCCTAGCCAGTGTATTGAGAGTGTTCCCTAAGCCGGGTGGCCTCACCTTGACTCATTAGATGAACGAATACCCTAGAGTGTGAGCAGGGACACGCTAGACTTGAGAATGTCTCTCTTTGGGGGATTTGGGAGGAAGGTATGAATCAATCTATGAAGGAAGAAAGAGAGGGAGAGAGGAAAGGAGAGAGAGGGAAGAGGCAGCAGGAAAGGAGGGAAAAAAAGAAAAGAGGAAAAGACTGGACAGGCAAGTAATGAACGCCTGAGAAGGGGTCAGTGTTGTAGAGCAGACACAGAAACTTTAATGCTAGCTCTTGTTTAGAGAAATAAACCAATAAACGACCCCAAGACCCACTGAACCATCACCTATGGCTACAGCAGCCAAGTAGTAGTGTCCTATTGTGTGACTGAGGCTGAACCCCGGGAAATCACCGTTGAGTCCTAAACAGGAAGGAGAGAGGGGCAAAGAGTTCCAGGAGGGAAAACGTTCTAAAAATTCTCATGTAACTTTGGTCAAACAAAGTTTAGCAGAGTTCCTGGAAATGGCACTCTCCCCCTTGAATGGTGAATAGCAGGGATTGGAACATATTGAGACAAACACTTTGGACCTGGCTTTGAAGGTATCAGAGGCTGAATACTCTGGGAACACAGAATGACCCCAAAATAGAAGATCTAAAGCCACAGCCAGGACAGCCACTTATAACTCAATATGTCTAACACGTCTCTCCATACAGACTATGGCAGCGTCAGGACCTGATTTTGTCTCTAAATAGCATTTTCCTACTCAGACAATTTTGAACCAAAAAGATAAAGCTATTGGGCTCCGGCTTGAGGAGCCAAAGAGATGAGGAATTAAAGTTACAGTTTCAGGAAGTTCCTATTGTGCTACGTGTCCGTGTTTCTCCTCTGTCAGAGTGATGGTCCATTTTCTCTGTATTGACTCAAATCAACATGTGCAGAGTTGGGGCCTGTACACCTTGCTGTCACCGAACTCTCAGAGGGACGATCTTGTGCACTCTGCTCACAGTTGAGGTTTCATTTAAGCGTTTATCTGCCAGCCAATGAGATTCCAGGGACAGAAAGAGGTGTAGGAAGAAAATGATGATGGAGTCTGATATTTGAAAAATGGATGAGTTTCCCTAAAGAAGAGAATAAAACTCTGGATGGTATTGGGACAGAAAGCTGGCAGGCTGCCAGCCTTGTAATTGCATCTTGAATTGAGCCATAATCCTCGCCGCTTCTGAAAACAGTAAGAACGGGAAGACGATAACCCACGTTTATTTTAAAGACTGATATTTGCTTACTGCTTCCAACGCTTTAAATGCTTTTCCAACGCTCCGGTGGAGGCTGGAGAGTTGCGGAGATAATGGTATGTTTTGTGTAAGCAGGAAGGAAATAATGTATTTCCTAGAAGAAAAAGGAAACGGAGCGTTTTGTGGAAAGGGATCCTGTATTTTGTGAGGGAAAAAAAATGCATTTTGTCTTCCATAGGACGTATTTTTATACGTTTGTTGTTTGTTTAAACAAAACCCTCAGGTTCACAACGTACGAATATAAGCTCTTTGTACACAACAGCGTGGGCTTTACACCAAGCCGGGAAGTGACAGTCACCACCTTAGCAGGCTCTCCAGAGAGAGGAGCCATGGTCACCACAAGGATCCTCAATCACACGGCCATAGAAGTGAGATGGAAGAAACCAAGTAAGAAAGCTTTATACTTCTCTCCCCCCACCCACATTAGCACCGTGTTAGTTACCTCCCTGTTGATGTGATGAAACACCATGACCCAAGGCAACTTAAAGAAGGAAGAGTCTATCTCTATGAGTGTATGATTTCAGAGGATTAAAGTCCATCGTAGCTAGGAGACACACCAGTAAGCAGCATGGCATGGTGGTGACATACTTCTCCAGCCGGGCCACACCTCCTAAGCTTCCCCCAAACAGCACCACCAATCAGGTATCAAGTTTTCAAATGCCTGGGACAATGAGGGACAGTTATTATTCAAACCACCACAGCACCACAAGGGATTTAAATGGCACATTATGAACAAACAAGTTAGGGTGCCTAAGCAATGTATGTGCGTGTATGTTAACGAATGCAGGTGTGTTTATGGTCACGTGTACATGCGCACATGGATATGGGCAAGTGTGTGTGGCAGCCAGAGGTCAATTGAAGGTCATTTTCTTCATGATAATTGTTTCTCTCACTGTCCTTGAACTCATGGTTTTTCTAACAAGCCTCAGGGATAAGCCTGTTTCCCAAGCACTGGGTTACATGCAGACACCATCTTTCCCAGAGTTTTTATGTGGGCTCTAGGGATGGAACTTGAGCTTTCAATCTTCCAAGGCCTGTGATGTTTGACTTAAAAGACAAATGCCTCCTTCCCTCTTCCTGGATTTATGTGCTTTTCCTGTATTTACTTCTGAAGGGAATACTTCCCACCAGTGAGGAGACTGGATAGCATGATAATCTGTCTGCTTAACAATGGGATTATGTACAGGACTGTGACCTTCTGCACTCCCAGACTGAGGACTCTTTACTCATTAACAAGAACAGAATACAATGACATCAACAATGTGATGGGTTTGCCCATACATCATGCTTAGTGCCTGTGTTGGCTGATGAAGGATCTTACCTTGGCCTGACGGAACACTTCTTCTAGGGAGTGAAAAGAACACACAAATGAATCCATCTGTCTCCTGAACTTTGGAGTGAATGAAATCTCAGTTACCTAATGGTATACCTAATGGTATAGCATTTAGCATCTGATCGGCTCATGCATAGTGGCCTGTAAGAGCAACCAGAAAAGAAGTCCTGAGTCGGTCATGGAAATGTTCATACTAACCATTTTACATGCATGACTTGAGATCTGAAAATGGCTGAACCAAAACATTTCACAAAATACTGAGAAGTAGCAGTCAGTTTGTACAGGTTTGATTAACATAGTTTATTTTATAAAGCAAAACACTCACCACCAGAACAGTTATCCACTATTATACAAAAAGATGTACATAACAGTGGTAAACTAGTAGCACAATTTGAGTTTCTCTGGAGTTTGTGATGGCCTAGGAATATCTGAGTGGGTTTGCACAAACTCTCTGCCATGTGATACCCATCATGCATTAGGACTAGTGTTTGATGTCATCGACGCAAAGCAGAGCAGTGTTTGTGACAGTCACTCTTCCATCATTAATAAAATACCCAAGATGGAAGGATGGACTGTATCATCTCCCAGGCTCAGTGCTCAGGTCCATTGAAGACAGAAGGATGGACTGTATCATCTCCCAGGCTCAGTGCTCAGGTCCATTGAAGACAGAAGGATGGACTGTATCATCTCCCAGGCTCAGTGCTCAGGTCCATTGAAGACAGAAGGATGGACTGTATCATCTCCCAGGCTCAGTGCTTGTGTCCGTGGTCACTTATTTCTGGAGCTTTGAGGCCTGTGATGATGTGATGTGCACAAGGTGGGTGTGTATGCTGGAAGAAGCTATTTGAATCCTAACAGCTTTGAAGACAAAAGAAAGAAGTCACGTGTCAGTATTCATGCCAACAGCCCTATCCCAGCCGGCTTACTGACATTCACTGGGCACCAACACCTAAAGGACTTACCATCTCCCCATACTACAAGAGACTAAGAACCGAGACCAGGGTGCAAGGGCCTGAGGGAGATCATATATAGGGACAAACATAGTGTTGACCTATGCTTCAACCATATAATATAGTTTTAAAAAACACTTCAGGGTTTTGACAAGGTTGTTGGTTTTCAATGATCTATGGTGTTTCTATTAGAATAATTTGAACTGTTTGAATGGAAACTTTTAAATGAATTGATCTTATGACTACCTTCTGTCACATATCTCCAGGAAAAATAGGTTTTATCTGAAGCTGAGTTTATTCGTAAGTGTGTGTGTATGAGTGTGTATGTTATTTGTGTGTGTACATGTGTGCACATGTGCATGTGTGAGGGTGTGTGTGATCTGTGTGTATGAGTGTGTATGAGAGAGTATGTGATGTATGTGTGTGTGTGTATACATTGGTGCATGTGTACGTGTGGGGGGCTGTGTGTATGGAAGTGTGTGTGTGTGTAATCTGTGTGTATGAATATGTGTGAGAGAGTATGTGAGATGTGTGTGCACATATACATTGGTGAATGTGTATGTGTGGGGGGCGTGTATGTGTGGAGGTGTGTGCCTGTGTATGTGAGAGTGCATGTAATCTGTGTAATATGTGTGTGTGTATGCCTAAATGTTGGTGCGTGTGTGTCTGTGTGTCTGTTTTCCTCCATTCTGTTCTACCTTGCCCACCAAGTCATCTCGAGAGCTTGTCTATAAAGGTAGCACACACACACACACACACACACACACACACACACACCTTGCGATACTTGGACACTGAAGTGAAGATCTGGCTACTGCGGACTCTCTTGCACACATCCTTTGTGATGTGGCGTCCCTGAAGTGGCCGTGCTTATAGAAGCTGACAAACTTAATAGATGTGAAGTGGCCCGCTGACGTTCTATTACCTCAGTAATCAGCACCTCTGACCTTCGGGATGTAGGTAATGCAATCTGCTGAGATTCCCATTCATACCTTGGAAATTTCTCAGATAACTCTTTGTGAGCACAAAGGTTAACTCCGAGAAGGATCGGCTGTGAAAGCCTGCTGCAGAATCCTCTCCCTCTTCTCTGCAACCTGCTATCTTAAGTAAATTAACTAGTCACTCCTCTGTGAAAGAGCTGACTGTTTTCTCAACTTTAATTTTAATGGTTTTTTTTTTTTTATTGCTTGATAGAAGAAAAATGGGCACATAACCTACTAAGTTGAACAGGACTGTAGTTGAAGCTGTAGTTCAGCACATCTTGGAATTGAAGTTCTTAAAGAATACACTTTTACATCTTTCCTTAGTAAACATCATCTTTCAAAAAATCATGAAATAAACATTTGTGTGTGTACTATGTGTGTATAATATGGGTGCATGTGTGTGCACACACACATACACACACACACACACACACACACACACACACACACATTCTGGGATGGGATCTGGCTCAGTCTGTAGTCCCAGGATGCCTATGACAATGAGAGGCAGGGATAGAAGACTCCACTGACCTGCCATCCCAGAACACCTCATCTGGTAAACACAGCAGGGAACAGAGACTATGTTTCAAAGTAGAAGATGAGTATCAACACATAAGGATGACCTCTGACCTCCATGCATGCCCTCTTACCTTCTTTGATCACCATAGTAAATGTATACTCAAACACATGCACCTGCACATACATGCACACACATCACACACAGAAAATTATAACAAAAGAAATGTTATTTCTCTGCTGTGGTTTGTATAAATGCACATCATTTTAACAGAAAAACGTCCTAGGTAACTTTGTATCAATCACAGGTTGACAAAGAGAAGCCATTCGATATTTTTACTTTTATTGGGACGAGGCAATAAAACGTGCTGCGGTTACTTCTACTCATACCCTGGAAATGTTTCAGGTAACTGTGAGCACAAAGGTTAACTCGGAGAAGAGTGAGCTCAAAACCACTTGATTCAGTACTTGACAATTTGCCTGTTTCCCTCACGCATGTTTGTGATGTGAGGTAAAAGTATCTCTGTGTGTTTTCAAACTTTTTACAGGAGTAGGGGATGGGCAATATAAGCTTCCAGAACAAAGATCATTTCTCCTTTCCCTGTTTTCCTCCATGCCTAAAGCATCAGGAAAAAGGAAAACGTAGTATTTTGACCAAAATTGATGGAAAGATGTCACCTAAAGACAACTATCTCTACATTCATTTTAAAGATTTATTTTTATTATTTTAATTTAGTGAGTGTTCATAGCTAGTAATATCTTTTACTGTTTCCCATATCCTTCTATTTTGCATATAAATAGGGAATTAATGGGTTATTTTTCTTTATTGTAATTTTCAATGTTTGCTTTATAAATTATTTTTATTGTTATATAATACACAAATTATGTACAAATACATACAGAATATTTCTCAAAATGGCTCTAGTACCTAGGATCAGTCCTTACATTTTCTCAATACTAAATTCTGGGTTTTAGTTTGCCTTTCCATCTGCTGGACAATGATTCCAGCAAGTTTTATCATGAACGTTCATTTGCTTATTTTACTATTGTTGTAAGTGTTAGTTTTTGTATATGTGCACATACCTGAGTTCTCAGATGAGGTCAGAGGGGAAACAACTTGAGGGTATTGATGCTTTTCCCACTATGGCTTCCAGGGTTTAACTCAAATGGTCAGGCTTGTCTTTCCCCTCTGAGACTTCTTACCAGATCATCATGAAAGGTTTTTTTTAAGGTAACTGTGTTAATTTTTGCCAAGTAAGATAGTAGTTCTGTCATCTTTGCACATTCTATTTTTGTCAGGACAGTAATAGCTTTGTCTTTCTTGCACATAAGCGTTCATTTAGACACATGTAAAGTTCTTAGATCCAGTGTTTTCCCTTAAAACATGCTGATGACATTCTATTCCCCGTCAAATGTCTAATTCTTTAGCTGAGCCTTCTGAAGCTTGTCTGATTTGTTCCCCCTCTGCTGTGCTTTGGGTGTGGATTGTCCCTACTGGCTCATGTATTTGAACACTTAGTTCCCAGTTGTTTTGAAAGGTTGTGGAACTTGTAGGACCTTGTGCCTTGCTGGCAGAGAGGTAGGTCACTGAGAGCTCACTATGAAGATTACAGCCCAGTCTCCATCTCCTGTCCCATTATCTGCTTCTTAATACACCAACAAAGAACCTCCATCACATATCCCTGCCTTCCCCATCGGGATAAACTGTACCTCCTAATGGCTGAATCTAAATGAACCCTCCCAGACGTTGTTGCTGTTAGGTGTTCTATCCCAGCAACAAGGAACATGATGAGCACACCCTACTTTGTAGATAATCCTTGACTTTCAGTTTACTTTAACCATAGTCTACCATGATATACCTGCATTTGGGTATATTGTCACTAATCTGGGTAAGACAATGTGGTAGTGGGGGGTGAACCCATAGGCTCATGTGTTCCAATGCATAGCCTCTGTTTGACGAGACTGTTTGGGAAGGATTAAGAGACGTGGTTTTGTTGAAAAAGGTGTGTCATTGGGGATGGGCTTTGAGGTCTCACAAGCCCACGCCAGGCCTAGACTCTCTCTTTCTGCCCTTCTATCTTGTGGATAAAAATGAAAGCACTCAGCTACTGTTTGTTCTAGCACTGTGCCTGCCTGCTTGCAGCCACACTCCCCACCTTGATAGCCACAGCCTCTAATCCTCTGGCAGTGTGAGCCTAAATTAAACATGTTCTTTCATAACTTGCCTCGATGATGGTGTTTTGTCAAAGCCATAGTAAAGTAAGTTATATTATATTCTCTTTATAAATATCTCTTTCTTGTGGGTAAGGCTTAACTAATATAACCATGATTGTTTACTGTAGTGTATGAAGGTTCTGACAGGTCAGCATCCTTCTGTTCTCTGCTTTCTGTCCTTCCTGTCTCATTCACACACAGGGTTCATCCTTACTTCATGCCCACGGGAATGGAGTCAGACATCTCCGGCCTTAATCCTCTAACACTGACTCAAAAGAAATGATTCCTTCCTTTAAGTTGATCTCTCTAGTATTTATATTATTTAGAACTTTCGTAAAATATATTTTAATCATACTCTGTGTCTTTTCCCAACTCCTCAGGGAGATCCTCCCACATCCATACCCACCCAACTTCACGTTCTTTCTCTCTAAAAATAAAATTATTAAAGAAATGTCAAAACAAATCACACATACACACACGCACACATACACACAAAACAGAACAGAAAGACACAAATGACCAGAACAACAAAAAATTAACAACAACAACAACAACAAAAAAAATCATGGAATTTGTTTTGTGTTGGCCAAGTACTCCTGGACCTGGGGCGTGCCCTCCTGGAGTGTGGTTGATACACCCAGTGACACTCCATTGGCTAAAACGGATTTTTTTGTTTGCTAGCATCTATCATTGTAAATAGCTTCCTGTAGGGCTCAGGCTGGGTATCTTTTCTCCTCCTCCTTGCTACAATGTTGTTTGCTTTGAACCTGTGCTTGTCTTACCTACCCGTCAATCTCTGTGAGTTCACGTTGTATCAGCCCCACTGTGTCTAAGAACACACTGTTTCCTTGAAGTCATCCACCTCTGGCTCTTAAAATCCCCCTGCCTCCTCTTCCACTTAGATCTCTGCGCCGTAAGTGCAGGAGTTGATAAAGACATCCCAATTAGAACTCAGTGCTCCAAAGTCTCTCCGCACATTGTCCTGCTGCAAGTCTCTGTTAATTAACTACTGCAAGAGGAAGCTTCTCTGGGTGTTGAGCTAGGCACTGATCTATGAGTATGGCAAAACATCATCAGGAGTCATTCCATTGCTATGCTCCTGTAGCAGAAGAATAGTCGCAAGTTTTCTCCTAGGCCCATGGCTTATCTCGTCTCAAAGTCTTGGTCACTTTAGAAGTGTCAGGTACAGATTCCACCTGATGGAGAGGGCTTTAAATTCAATTTTTTTTAAAAAAAAAAAAGCAGCTGGTGACTCCTGTAGCATATATGCCACTCTTGCCTGAGTATGTCTTACAGGTAGATACTGTTGTTTGTATCTTGTTACCACTTTGGAAAGTACATTTTTCTTCACTCTTTGGTGTTGGGTATTTGAAATTCTGCATATTTTCTCCATTCAGTGCAGGTTTTAATTCTTCCCTGGGTTTTTGTGTTTGCTTCTCTTTCATATCCAAGGTAGATCTATCTCTACAGCAGCCCGTATCAAATCTCTTCATAATTCCAGGCACTTATTTTCACATGCCTCATAGTTTCTTCTCATAAAGACATGTCCTTTTGTGTTATTTTTGAAGAACATTATTCAAATGTTTTCTAAAATCCCCATCTCCTCCTTATGAAGGGAAAAAAATCTTCTAGACGGCATTTTCCTTGTCTTATAAAATAAAGAATCCATATAACACAATTTCCTATTTTAGAAAAGAAAAATTATATTGAAGCCACTTTTATCAATAGACAGAAAAGGTGAATGTTTCTTAGGAACAATTACCAGCTTTCTCTTCTAAACTAATTCAGTTAAAACTCTTCATCTCTCAGAGAAGAGATAAGGTCACTATAATATATATAGAAGTCCCTAATTTGTGGCTCTTCTGTCTCTTAAATGGTCCACTGGCTAGGGAGAGGCACTGTGGCATGAGCAATGCGAACAGACTAGGTATTAGGTCTGACAGAACATCTCTGTGGTGGTGACTAGCAACAGAAAATGTCCGTGTTGTTTGCCCCTGTAGGGACTCTGCAGTGTATTGTCTTCAGATTTGGCAAAAGGCAGAACAAGGCAGAAAGGTGCTGTCTAGGTGCACTGCCTGTTTCTAGTCCAGAAAGAATAACATCCCCAAAGGCATCGGCATCAGGACTAAGCCACCACCTTTTATCTCATCCCTGGGGCAATAAGTAGCTTGTATTCTGTATCAAGTGGGTAGACAAATGGAACCAGGCTAAGAATGGGCAGGTAAAGGGGTTTTCTTTAGACCTTGACATAATATTTTTGCTCTTTAAACTCCCAATGCCAGTTCCAATATGTGTAATCTATGAATCTAAGTGTGCTCCGGAGGAAAATCTGTAACATAAGTAAAAATGTGTTTACTTTTGTCTGCTTGACATAGTCCATCTAATGGTAACACTCTATCCAAATTGGAACGTTTCCTCTAGCAATGAGGAGAAACCCATCAGACAGGGGTAAATAGAAAGTCAGGTCTCTGGGCAATTGGAAGATTCTGGAGCTTCCCCCCATCCCAACAATGTGGGAGGAGTAAACAATTGCTGGTATTAGGAATGCTTGCCAGCCAAATTTGTGAAAGGAAAGACAGGTTCAGATGATGGTGCAGCCTGAAAACTGCAAGAACAGCCCCAGGGTTGCAGGCTTTGGCCTCTACCACCCATCCTGGGGTAGGATTCCCAGTGATACAGGTGCTTTTAAATTACCCATGTTCCTTATCAGTGACCCCTCACTCATACTCCCGTTAGGGACCCAGAAGAAGAAAGCACTGGTTCACCAATCAGGAATTGCTACAATTGGCACTTTGGTATTTGGTCGGTGGTGGGCTCCCTTTCTGTGGTGAGTACGTGTGTATGTGTTGTGTCTCCTCAGGAAGTCTCTAGCAGGAGCATCTGGGACACTCACTTCACGTCATAAAGGTTGATCCTTCAGATTAGCCCAATTGCTTGAGGTATCAAAAGGCACAAACTTGACATATAACACATTTCCCGAGCTGTGGAATAACCGCAGATTACTGAGTGGTGTTCCTGTAAGCCAGTGAAAACTATTTATAATGAGAAAAGGAACTCTCTCACAGACAATCCACACAGCTTCACTGGACATGACTGATCTCCTGACATAACCCCTTCCAACCTATCCTTTTAAAATATTGTTGAAGATAAGGCAAAACTAGTATCCTGGTTATTGAAGAAAAAAATCAAAATTAAAACTTGTCTTTTAAACATTAGCCCCACAATGTTACTGTAAGGAGTCCTTGAAAAAAGTTACATAAAACTGCCTTTCTGTTGCACGTGGATTTTTAAATAGTTATGTTGATATATTGAAGGTTCTTTGAATAACTATAAATAACATAATTAGAATATTTAAAGGAAAAATTTAAGTATACGCTCCTCAATATGACTTCTTGTTTGATTATAGGGTGACAAGAAAAATAGAATTTGTTTAAAAATAAAATCTAACCACCAGTTTCACCCCCAAAGAAGGTTCCAGAACGTTTTATAAAACTGAAACGCCACCATCTTGTTTCTAGCTCATTCTAAAAACAGTTAAGAAAATTTATTCTACCTTTTCTCTCTGCCACGTAAACAATGTTCTATATTTTTCTGTTAATAGCTTTTCAAGATCTACAAGGTGGTGTGGAATATTACACACTGTTTTGGAATTCTGGGACCTCGGAGGAATCTCTGAAAATCTTCCCAGATGTAGACTTTCATGTCATTGGCCACTTAGCTCCAAACGTGGAGTACCAAGTTTTCCTCTCGGTTTTCAATGGAGTCCATGCAATCAACAGCACAGCGGTGCATGTGACCACATGGGAGGAGGGTGAGTGAAGATTTCAGGGGCCTCTTGGCTTCAGACATGCCGATGGATGCTTTCTGGAGCTAACATCAGTCAACTTCCTTTATAAAATTCCTGATGCTGAAAGGAACCAAAATGCTTAGGTGCTGCTTGTTGCAAAGGGACATATGAATAGAGCAGGACCTTTGAAACACCAGCTCAGAGCCGAAATTATCAGCTGTCAGGCCAGTTTCTGCTTGTTCATTGCAGTGAAGGCTTAGTTGAGAGCCAGTTCACACCAATAAAAGGTGACGTTTAACAACATTTTTTTCTAAGATTAATCCTCAAAATCATGGTGCATTTCAAAATAACACCCAAGCTCAGGGAGACCCCTCTCCAAGTCACAAAAAAAAACCCAGTAGGCTGAGGCTCAGTCTCGAAGAAGAATTTCATGTCTCGGTTTCTAAGCCAGTTAGCGAGGGAGAGGAAGCCGGAGAATCAACTTGTGAGTCGGAAATGAGTCTGGAATGGTCTTCCTAATCTTTCTGGCTTTATATGGTCTCATTATAAACATTATAACATCGTTACCTCCCAAGCAAGTGTTCCAGGCCATTAGCAGAACTCTTTAAGGATGGAACCCATTTCCCTCTGTGATGCCAAAGGTCAGCACCTTTTGTTTATAAAATAGGATGAATCACAAGGACAATTTTTCAACTAGTTAAGATGAGTTCTTATGATAAAAATAGGCCTTTGCATAGTTATTTCTGACATGCTTGAATAATTGTGTAATTTAACGCTAAGCAAGATTTTTTCTAATGTTAGATTTCATCATTACCTATGGTAATCAACACTCAAAATCATTTACATAATGACAATATTGCATTATTGCTTCATATCGCTTGAGTTACAAGCTAGTAACAGCGAATGATTTTTTTTTTTTTTTTTTACATCCCAGCAGCGTCCATGTACTTGAATTTTATTTTATTTTATTTTATTTTATTTGACTTGAGGAGCAAATCCCTCTCCCTCCTCCAAGGAGGTATAAAGAGAAGGGTTGAAAAAAGACAAATACTAGACAGCTGTGAGAGATGCAGACGGGCGGGTGATTCATCATTTGGATCCCACTGGCCACATAGCATTCGAGATTAGCACTATGCTGGTGGTATGGAGCATTTTGCTACCAATTCCTTTTGGTTTCTGACTGAGAGTCTAATAAGCCAATTTGCAGAGGACTTCAGACTGTGATAACTTCATCATAGGAAAGCAGATAAGCAAGGAGCCCTTTGCTAAGCCTCCGGACCAATCTGCGTTTAGTCTAACAAGTGCTTTTGCTGAGACAGCTGGAGCTTATTCGGTTCCTTCTTTTAATTCTAGAGCCTCGGGGCATGCTTCCCCCAGAGGTTGTCATCATCAACAGTACAGCTGTACGTGTCATCTGGACATCTCCTTCAAACACAAATGCCATTGTCACTAAGTCTTCTGTCTATGTAAATAATAAGCTCTACAAGACTGGAACGGGTGCGCCGGGGTCATTTGTTCTGGAAGACCTGTCTCCCTTCACTCTCTATGACATTCAGGTCAGACCATTGTTTTGTTTCTTTTTGGATGGTTAAGCCTGTGGATGTGTTAAATAAAACATGCCGAGCAATGCCTCTGAGTGGAGGCCCTTTGTCCTGGCTACAGATTATTGTTTATTCGATGAGAAAGGGAAAAGAAAAGAAGGAAATTGACCGGAAAGAAAGCTGTTTGCTGTGAGGACTCATAGTCTTGAACCCCTAGAGAAGGGCTCCTGGCTAAGATGGAGCCGGTGCTGATGCGGGAGATGACAAAGAGCCCACTGATGGAAGGAAGTTAACTACATCATCACCAAAACAGTCTTTCCAGTTTGCCCTCTTAGGAAGGTAACTACAACATCATCAAAACAGTCTTTCTAGTTTGTCTTACTAGGAAGTTAACCAAATCACCAAAAACCAGTCTTTCGAGTCTTTCTTCTTTCTCTTCCTTTTGTTCAAATCAAAACCAGAATGCACTTGTTGATGTAGAGATTTCTCTCTGTTCTTTTTTTTTTTTTTTTTTTTTTTTTTTTTACTGGCACATAATCAGGGAAGTAGCATTGCTCGATGGCTGTCCTGGCTGTCCTGGCTGTCCTGGCTGTCCTGGCTGTCCTGGCTGTCCTGGCTGTCCTGGCTGTCCTGGCTGTCCTGGCTGTCCTGGCTGTCCTGGCTGTCCTGGCTGTCCGTTGTTCCTAACCCAAGGGCCTGGCATAGATGATGTGAAATAGTCTGTGTTCCACTAGCATTTCGGATTTCAAATGCAACAGGAAAACATAAAAAGCAGCCAATAAAAGAAAAACACAAGATAAAACAACCCCCCAAACAAACAAACACAAAGAATTATACCTGCAGATGAGGACTAACCCCATTCCTCATGGCTGCAGTAAAACAGTTTGTCTCTGGAAATCTGGGAAAATCTTCAAGTCCATGCCTCTCTCCCTAGAAGAATATTTACACACTTACACTACACACCATTTTTTATCACAGAGTTCAGAGAGCACTTTGTCTACGTGAAGCTTATGGACCTCTTCAGGGCCTACTGAGTGTAAACCAGGAGAAATACCAGAGCACTAATGTGTATGAGACACAAAGATACCCTGGAAGAACTGAGAATCTTCTGAATGTCAGCTACAGGAAATAACAAGGCCCAAGGAAGAAACAAGTGACTGAAAAATTTCAGGAGCTTGGCATTCATAAAGAAGACTGCAATTTAGTAAATTTTTAAATAATCTATGCAACCTCCAAAATTCATGAGAAGTTCATGAATAATTTCAAAAAGGCATTAAATGTAGGAATTTTATTTGACCCCAGAAACATTTTGTCACTGGTGCTGTATCTACCTGTGTCACATGTCAGTTTTTTCTGTGTCTGGGAGGATTTTTTCCATCTAATTAATTAATTAATTAATTACTTGTAGTGTGTGTGTGTGTGTGTGTGTGTGTGTGTGTGCCTATGTGGATGTGTGTGTGTGTGTGTGTGTGTGTGTGTGTGTGTAGTCCTGAATTGATTAATTAATTAAAATTTGGCTACAGTCCTCCAGCCATCTCTACTGGGACAACAGGCTTGGCTTCATAAGCAACCCAAAGAAGCAACAGATACGAAAAGAAATTTTCATGAATTGTTTTTTTTTTTCCTTTGTACAACAAGCTATGCAAGTTACATTAGCAATGCATTACATTATATTACATTTGCACATGTAGACTCACATTTGCAGTCACACTCCTTAGAAAGAGTCCACACATATAAGGAGACCACATATGGGTCAATTCCTCAAACCATGAAATTACATCTTACTGAACAAAGAGCATGGGATGGCAATGGATGCTGTACTGTGAGGTTTTTGTTGGGTCCCTGTTGTAGGACAGGGCTGAGCTCTGAGAAGGAAGTGCAGTCAACTGCCTTACATAACCTGAAAGTCTTGAGCTGAAAAGGTGGTTCAACGGTCAAGAGCTCTTGCTGTGCCACCATGAGATCCTAGCACCACGTGTTAATCCATGTGTCCTGAAACATTCTTCTCTAACTTCAGCTCTAAGAAATCTTGATACCACCTTCTGGCCTACACACATGCATAAACACACACACACACACACACACACAC
The DNA here is from genome assembly GCF_011762505.2 of Arvicanthis niloticus. Taxonomy (NCBI): domain Eukaryota; kingdom Metazoa; phylum Chordata; class Mammalia; order Rodentia; family Muridae; genus Arvicanthis; species Arvicanthis niloticus. The sequence goes on from NC_047667.1 coordinate 62,080,855, forward strand.
ACACATGCATACACACACACATGCACACACACACACACAGAGTCACATATACATGCACACACACCAAAATTAATTAATTAGTTAATTAATTAATATACTTAGATATCAAGCTGATCAGGCTGAGTTGAGGCTGGTGGTGAGAACATTGGGCCTGTGTGCACACATACCACTCAACATTGGTCTATAGAACAAGGGCTGTCATAGAAAATCACATGCCATGCCCCCTTTAGTAATGGAAACTTTACTCACACTGCTGGGTTGGATTAGTTATGACCAGAAGAAGGCATATTTTCATCAGACTTGTGCCTCTGAAACAGAGACAGAAGGCCAAAGCTGAAGCCAATATATCTGAGTATTTTCCTTACTCTCTGTGTTGTGAGACTCGCTGTTGTTTAGGGTTATCATATGCGTGACTGTATATCTGAATGCTAAATTTTAGTGACTTTTTATGATGTTAAACATCATTTAAATTGTCATTGAACAGTTATGCCCAGTATTTAGAATGAAACTTCACTAGGTTAACCTCTTACACAAGATAGTGATGATTGATTTAAAGCTGATCAAATTTATTCTTGTTGAATAAATTAATTCATGTCCTCCTTTTGAAATGGAATCATAACTTCTAATTTGAAACTTGGGTTTTGGCCTTTTTGAGTAAATGTGGTAAACCCTCATGTTTACATTTCATTCACGTTATTCAGTGTATGGTACTAGGAACATGCTCAAGGCAGAGATGTTATACTAGTTAGAACGAAGTTATGTGTAATATTTAGCAGAGATAGTGGTGGGATGTAGTAAATCCCAGAACAAACACCAGACAACTGACTAGTTTGGGGGTTTCCTGATTTCTCTGCCTTCCCAATGACAGCTGGGGACAGTTCCCGTGCTGTTATGCACAATGGGGTGCTAATTCCACAGTATCCAGAAGCAAGGAGACAGCTCCATTTCCTCCACTCATTACCTCACTTCACACGGTAAACATGTAACATGTGAACACATGTCGAAATGCATATCTCACCCTGCAAACCCAAACAATCATTTTATATCCAGAAGACATTAAAAAACTACTTGGTCAAGAGCCAGTCAGAAATATGTTGTGCATACTGAAGACATAATGAATTTCATTGAATTTCTTGGGTTAATCTCATTGCATGCAAGAGTCAAATAACTTCCAGTGTGCTTAAAATTGATGTCATTGTATTTTAAGATAATCTAACTTAAAAGTTGTTCATTGTTTGTATTTAATCATAGTGGAGGATCTTGAGAATGTTTAAGTCACTGAACTGTTACTATAAAAGGTAATATTATAACTGTATATAACACAGCTGATACATTAGTAAATACATGCCCAGTTCCTGTTTAGATACAGCACTGCTGGGAACAAAATGATATCTACTAAATACAGCATGAATCTCATCGGCCAAGCTCTGATGTAAAGAACTGACTTAAAACTACAGCCCCAGAATTTAAGAACCATCACTACATAGCATTTCTTTACTTCTGCATTGAATGCCCATTAGAACGAGAAAAATAAACAGTGCAGGGCTAAAGAGATGGCTCTGTGGTTAAGAGGACTTGGTGTTCTTGCAGAAGACTCAGACACCAGCCCTAACTCTTACATCAGGTGACTTCCAACTGCCCATCACTCAACTTGCAATGGATCTGTCACCCCCTTCTGTCCTCCATGAGAATGCAAACACATGTTGTGCATACACACACTCAGATATATACATTTTAAAAAGTAAATGAATCTTTTTAAAAGAAATACAATTGACTTCATCCTTTAATTGAGAGTAGAATAATACTGTATGTGGTGGCTGCTCCATCTGCTCTCCTCTGTGCATCTGCTCGTTCCTCCTTCCAGCTACTGGATACACTCCTTTTGGGTTACTGATATTTGATGGGCCCCATTTCCAATCCTAAATTCTTCCACCCTTTCAGTTTTTTATTCTAACTAGGTGGCAGAATTTAAGGGGTGAGTGATGGTTTTCTGCTGTGATTAAGGGGACAGTACTATTGCAGCTGGAACAAATGGATATAAAATAGCTCGGCCCATTGGGAGGTTTCCCCGGGCTTCATTTTTCTCCCATTAGATATTAGCATTTAGGCAATTTGTTGTAAGGTGTCAAGACTTCCAGGCGATATCATCATTACACCACGTGGTTATAGATCTGGGGAGCACTGTGCAGGGATAACCTATTAGGCTTGGGAATCGCCACCTGAGCATCTCCCATTCTCTGACTGTGCTGAATAGATTAATAAGCCCTTCTCCTTGTGAGTGCTTAGAACCAGAGACCGAGTATCACCATACTAATCACTAAATCAATTGTCTCGAGCCCAATTCTGTATTCTGTTCTGAGATTATGCCACTGGACTTGATTCACATAAAAAAATTGAATATTTACTAAGCCTCATGAGGTTATAGAGGACTTGAAGAGGTTCATATGAAGACTGGGGGAGGTAGATTCTGAGTGTTATTGCTCTGTTTTGAAGATGATTATATTTATTCCTTTCCAAACTAATCTTTGCAGGTGGAAGTCTGTACAAAAGACGCCTGTGTGAAAAGCAATGGAACCCAAGTCAACACAGCGGAAGATACTCCAAGTGACATTTCAATACCTATAATCCATGATATTACTTCAAGGTACCTAGCTTTTTATCAGTCAATCTAAACAACTTTGATCATAAGAAATGGAAGCAAATATCAAAGAAATCAGGTTAGCCATGAAAATCTCACTTAAAAGTTGCTGTAAATATGGGTGCATATCAAATTTCTTATATTTCTTTAGTAATCTGTATCGCATATCAGAACATTGAAAGCTGTTTTCCTGATCTCATATCCCTTGCCTAGTCATCTATTAACAGATAAACATAGAGAGCCTCTCCATTTAAATGTGCCTTTTTAATGAATTCTCTTGTGAAGCAAAATATAATTTTAATTAGAATTAACACTTTATGACTGAATCTCTTAGAAAATACTTGATTTATGTATTTCAGATTAACCCAAAACTAAAAATGTAGATCAAATAGTATTTGGATAGCTGTTAACAAGATATCAGATTCTTAGTAGAATCTCTTTCTTTAGTCTTTCTTTGCTAAGAAATTATCAGAGATTGGAAGGGAGTTTTTTAATAATTCAGAGTTGGGACTGGAGATATGGCTCTATGAATTTGAGTCCATCCTGGTCTACAAAACAAGTTCTGGGTGAGCCAAGGCTGTATAGTAAGATGCTGACTCAACAAACAAACTAAAGAATGGTAGTAAGTGCTTATTTTGGCAACATATATATTAAAATTATAATGATACAGAGACTGTTAACCTGGCCCCTGCACAAGGATGACAAACAATAATAATAATAATAATAATAATAATAATAATAATAATAACAATAATAATAATAATGCACTGTTAAGGTTGTTATTGCTGATCCCTCTGTACTCTGTGAGGCTAAAGAAGGAAATGTGTGTGATCCCTTGTCCTACTTTGACCCTAATGAGTCAAATCACCATTCACCAAAATACACGTAGACTGACTGTCCACCACTGTGTGTTTCCAATACTATAGGTTCGGCCAGAACATACAGATGTCTCTAGTTTTTGTTTTTTATTTTGTATTTTTTAATTTTTGCCATCAGTATGAAAATAGGCATATTGAATTTAGCAAACCATAATTGTAACAATTAGTAAACACAAGTAGCTGGACATTAACTATTCATGTTAAAATTGTACCTTGTCTTCTTAAGTGTGCTCTCAAAGAAAAATCTCATACATCCCCATCTAATTTGAGATATTCTAGTTAACACTATCCTTCCTGTCTGTTTTTGTCATGTACACAAGGACTGGGTGCTTGGTGTGTAACAAGTTAATTGGCCATTAGAGACTTCTATTCACTGTCTAATAAAACATATTTGTGGTTATAATAAAATAGGAAGCAAAAACAATTCCAAAGGAAAAATACAATTTTAAATTTGCAAAGTTCGATCTTATAGTGGAGGTGGGATATTAAATAGATATTTGTAAAATATGTGAAAATACTATCGATATTGACAATGTACAAGACATCCATAAAGTGGAAAATCCCATGGTCTGGTGAGGATTGTGAGGAATAGAAGGAATCTTGGAGGATAGAACACTGAGTCCTTCTTAAAGTCTGAAAATAACTACAGTTCTTGAGACAGGTATTGTGCTGTTCTTATCTCCTGGCATCTTTATAAATCACACTCTCCGAATGGCAAAGCACTGTGCCTCAAACTATATATTTACACCCATCAAAAAGTTGTCTCTAAGCTTTATGAGAAATTGAAAGAATATGTCTGGGGTACCATGATTTTACTTTGACCTTTGTGGGGATCAATATGGATAATAACAGAGGGACAAGAGCCAGGAACTCAAGACTGCATCTTCCCTTGTAAGAAGTTGATGCAAGACCATTCAAACAAACATGGCGCCACAAGAATGGAAAAAGTGGGAAAGGAGGCACCCGCCACAAGCCAGTTCTGAACACAGCTTTGGAATCAGAACTTATATAGAAGAAGCAAATTGTTTATAATGGTTAGTAAAGTTGTATTGGAGACAGAAAGAATGATATGAAACAAGCTTATTTTCTGAAAAAGATCTGGGAATATAGAAACAGGAGACACCATGGAGGGGTGAGTGAATAGGCAGAGTAAAGGTTAAAGGTGAACCTGGCTGAAAATCTATAATACAAAGTGATTGGTACCCAAGGTCGTTCCCCCTGCAGACCTAGCCAAGTGTTTTTCTTCTCTCCTCTGGTCCAGTCCACCTATGAAAGATTATTCAGTCGTTCGCTAGGGAAACTTAATGGTACGTATCAAGAACTGTGGCCACCAGGCACAGAGTAGTAGAGACCATGCAGAGAGGTAAAATCAGAGATCCAGACTACAGTGTAAACACCGAATTTGAATATATTCTCTAGCTCCATTCTCTATGTCAAGCACTCAGTCAGAAATGCCCTCTTCTAAGAAACTGCTAATTTTTATCTGGAAAACAATGAATCACAGAATGTAAAATACGTCCATATAATAGAATGTGGGATCTTCCCAAAGATAGGAATAACAGTTTGTACTTCAGGTATCCAGTCAGGTATTCTGAGCAGCCACCTGTGAAATTTCTGAAGCTCCAAGCCAGCTTCATATGGGTGGGTACAGCACTCTTCAAGTTGGACAAAAGGACCAAGAAAAACACAGAAAATTACTTGAGAAATGCAAAGAGTACGTGTGCAGAAAACACACAGTCTAAAAGAAGAGGAAAGCCTCTGTCAAGAAGAGAAAACCAGGATACCAGAAAAATAAAAGGAGTCATTGACAGCAGAAGAAGGGACGTTGTGGGTGTTGGAAGTGTGAGCGCCAGGGTCAAACTTCGGAAGAAACTCTGAGATGCTGTTTCTGAAAATGCAGTAAGAAAGAAGAGAAAATGGAAAGCCGGGAAAGTTCAGATGTGCTGAGATATACAACTGTGAAGAACCTGCACTTCACTAAAGAAGAGAAAAAGTAACCAAAGAAAGATATTGAGAAGATTTTCGAACCACAGTAACTGGTGTGTAGAATAAATCCCCTGGGCTGCTGAGTCACATGGCCGCTGAGTCACGTGGCCGCTGAGTCACGTGGCCTAGCAAATGCATTCACAAAGCATCTTCAGCATCTGCCGGTAGGCTGGGGGAGCTTTATGGAGGGGGAGGTCTTACATTTTTAATAGAAATTATTGGTATATGGGGTCTTTCTCTACTCATTTACTGCTATCTTATAATAGGTCTGTAGTGATATATTACTATAATTGTAATTTGCATTTTTCTAATGTTTAATGAGACCAGTTGTCTTACATTATTTGTCAATTACCTAATTCAGGGAAATCCTTGTGAATCTATTGCTAGTTTAATTGGATTTGTTATTTTCTTGTTAGATTTGTCAAGTTTTTCATATAGTTATATACATACATATTTTGAAATTATTTCTATCTAATCTTTTGCAGCAAATGTTTTCTCCAGTCTATAGCTTGTCTTATGGTTTGGGAAAGAGGGCGACTGTTTTGTTCTGTTGTGTTGTGTTCTGTTCTGAGACCAAGGTCTCCTGTAGTCTTATGGTTCCAAGTGGCTTCAAACTTGTTGTATATAATGTAATGTCTTAGTCAGTTTTCTATTGCTATGAAAAGACATCATGACCACAGTGATTCTTACAAAGGAAAGCATTTAAATGGAGCTGGCTTAGAGTTTCAGAGGGTTAGTCTATTATTGTCATTAGCATGGCAGCAGACAGGCAGACATGATCCTGGGGAGGTAGCTACTGTTCCACATCCAGTCGGCAAGCAGCAAGAAGAAAGAGACATTGAGCCTGGCATTTGAAACCCCAAAGCTTGCGTCCAGTAACACACTCCTTCCAACAAGGCCACATCTCCTAATCCCTGTCAATCCCTAAGGATCAAACATATGAGCCTATAGGGGCCATGTCTGTTCAAAACACCACACCTCCCAAGGCCTTGAACTTCTCCCTGTCTCTGACTCCCAAGTGCTGGGATGATAGGAGTAAGCCACCATACCAGGCCACAGTGGCAAATCTTCTCAAGTCACTTAATAGTGTTTTTTTACAAAACAAAAGGCTTGAATGTCAGGGGCATTGCTTTGCCTTTTCTTCCTTCTCTGGCTTCTGTCAAGACCTCTATTATATCTGAGCTTTGGAGCTACAAGTTCAAGTTCAAGATCATCTTGGGCTGTAGGAAATCCTGAGTCAAAGGAAAAACCAAAACTCCAGAAATACAAATTATATTCCTACTATCTTTCTTCTCCTACAACAGTTCTGTTTATATTTTGAATTTACATCTGTAATTAAAACTGATGTGTGTAACAAGATTAGTGTTATTTTTATTTTATTGGTATTTTAAGTAGATATTCTGCTGCTGCAACATAATTTATTACAGTAAGTATTTTTCTGCTGAATATTTTAAAATGCTGTGAAAAGTGAATATGAACACATTCTACAGAGAACTTTTGAGTCTTATATTGAGTTTACCAATGTCTATCAGATCACGGGCATCATGAGTCTACGTGCTGATTGTTACAGATCCATGTGACCTATGAAAACAAACATACAGTCTGACTCTTCTGTTTGATCTTCTTAATGCTTATTTTAGCTTTTTCTTTTAATTCTGTTTTTCCAAACAGATTTTGGAAACAGTTTCTAATATCCACAAAAATCTCTGTAGTTTTAACTAGGACTACAGTAAATCTGTGAGTCAAATGGAAGAAAATTTGTCTCTCAATAGTATCTAATCCTTCAAGTGTTAGGCACATAAATTGCTTATGTATTTTGATACATCCATCTCATCAGCATTTGACAGAGCCCAGTACACAGTCTCGAAGGTGTTTCATTAGATGTGTGCCTAATTGTTTCCTTTTAGGGGTACCACTATTAATGTTCCTTTAAGTAAATGAAAATTTAATTGTTTGTTATTGGCATGTAGAAACACCATTGATTTTGATATAATAAAACTGTGTTCAGCGACCTTACTGCATTCATTATGAGCCTTGGACACGATATTGTAGATTCCAGAATTCTACACAGATCTGCAAAACAAAGCTTTCAGCTCTTTACCATCAAGGATGCTGTTTGTCCCCTATGAAATGTAGAGAGGAACCTTTTATCCGGTGGAGGAATTATCTTTTGGTACTCTCTGAGCTTTATTTATTGCTATAAATGTGTATGAAATTGTGTCACGTATTTTCCCACATTTTACATCATTGGATGATTAATTATGTGCTAATTGAAAAGACATTAAGCAGTCAGCTTTCCCTGGCTAAGCCCTGCATGGCTATGATGTGTGTTTCACCTTTTACATGCTGCCGGGAGCCGCTGGCTTTCCTCTGAAGATGTTTCTGCCTCTGTCAGAGAACTGCTTCCTCGTGCCTTTTCTTCTGGCAGTGCCTATAGCTTGTTTGACTGCCTTGCTTATCCTGTCCCTATAGAATGGGTTGAAGGCTACTCCTTTCTTTATGTTGTAGAGAAATTCCCTAAGACGTTATTATACACTTCTTAAATGTTGGTGGAATTCATCAACAAACCCCACTTTTGCTTCGAGGTTTGGGTTTTGTTTTTTTTTTGTTTGTTTGTTTGTTTGTTTGTTTTGAGAAAAACCTTTAACTTGGAATGCAATTTTCTTAATTTTTTTCTTAATTTTTTTGTAGTTTTCCTAGCTTTTTCTTTCCAACTGGGCTTTTTCTTTTAACTTGGTTATGCAAACAGTTGGTCAATCCCAGACAATTTGTCAGCTTTAAGAGCAGAATGCTGTTTACAGTGTATGCGTTGATTTATTTCCTTCTATGGTAGAGTCTTTCACAGGCTTATAATTTAGATGGTCTTGGTTTTATTGATGTTTTCTGGGTTTTTTATTGCTTCTTTGATGATTTTATACAATGTATTTTTATCATGTTCAACCACCTCCCCAAACTCTTCTCTATTCGCCTACTTCCCCACCTGCCCAACTCTGTGTCCAAGCTCTGCTGTGACAATGTATTCAGTAGTATGGCTGCGCACTAGAACATCATCAACCTACTACAGACTACACCCTTTAAGGAAACTACCTCTGCCCGCCCTGCTCTCCTTGAAACTCTCTTTTGCCAATAGTTCCTCAGATAAAGGTGCAACTTCAAGGTTCCTTCTTCATGCTGGGAGTTTATCTGACTTGAGCTTGCACAAGTCTTATGAAGGCTGGTACAACCACTAAGTTTTTATATGTAACCACCCTGCTATGTCTGGAAAACACTGTTTTCTTTAGTCATCCACTGCCTCTTACTCTTAAGATCTTTCTAGTCTCTCTTCTACAACGGCCTTGAGAAAAAGGTTCAGGGGATACAGTTGTCCCATTTGAAACTGAGTACTCTATGATCTCTTATTGGCAGCCTGACAAATTGTGGTCTCTATACTGCCACAGTCTCCTCCTACACATTGTGGTGTCTTTATAGGGTTATTGCCAGAAGCAATCTTACTGATTCCATGTCATTCCTATCAAAATTCTAGCACAATTCTGCACGGAATTTAAAAGGATGGTTTTTAATCTCTTTTTGGAAAAAAATCAAAAACAAGGGTAGCCCAAACAATCCTGAACAATTAAAGAAAAAAAGACATCTGCTGGAGCTATCTATCTACATCCCAGATTTCAGGTTATATTACAGAGCCATAGTAATAAAGAAGAAAGGCATGGTATTTGGTTTAAATACAGACACATGGATCAAAGAAATAGAATTGAGGAGCTACATATAAGGACATAAACTTATTGCCAATTGACTTTTTGACAAAGAGGCCAAAATTACACACTAGAGAAAAGATGACATCTTCAACAAATGGTGCTATTCAAACTGGAGACAGCTACATGTCGAAGAAGAAACATAGATCTGTAGTTCTCACCTTGTGCAAAACTCAAATCCAAGTAAGGCCACATCCTCAACTTAGGACCCGATGATTGATTGATTGATTGATAGATAGATAGATAGATAGATAGATAGATAACCAGATATATAGAAGACATAATAGAGGGAAATACCCTTAAACTCACTGGCAGGCAAGGACTTTCTGAACAGGAATTCTCCAGGTAAGGCATTTAAACCCACAACTGATAAACAGGATCTCTTGAAACTTCAACCCATCCTTTTTTCCAAAGGGCACCATCAGCCGAGTACCAAGGTAGCCTACAGAGTGGGGAAGAATCTTTATTGGTTTTTTTTTTAAATATTATCTTGTTTGCTACTCTAGATAATTCTGCTCTTGATTTTTTCTCTTCCCTCTTGCTTTTCTATCTGTTTCCTCAGAGAAACATTGGGAAATAAAAGCCTGTTGCTTTGACTTTTCCTGATCATTGATTTAGGCAGCACACACTGTAAGATGTGACACTCTCATTTGTTCAAAAATACTTCTTCCTTACGCTTAACTCTTACTGCCCTATAGATTGTTCACCAGGAGATAAGTTAGGTCACAAACATTTTAGAGGATTGTTTTTTCAGATATGTTGTACAGATTTTTAGTCTAATTCTCATGTGTTCTAGGGACACTGGTTTGTGATTTTTTCAGTTCTCTTACATGAGTTAGGGTTTGTTTCAAGGCACAGATACAATCTATCTTAGTTATTAAATGCATACAAGTTGCACCTGAAGAGAGTGAATGTGCCTCTTTGATCTGTGTGTTTTATAAACGCTGGGTAGGGGAAACTTGAGTCATGATGATTTTGGATTATCTATAAACTTACTGACCTGCTGTGGTGCTCTGCCAATTATTGTCAGAGGAGCTTTGTTGTCTCTACATATAACTGTGTATTTTTTTCTACTGCTGCTTTGGATGTGTGAAGGGAAATTCCTGGAAAGAGGCCATACCTTACAGTGACCTTTCTATAAGGCTAATAAATGATTAGAACGTCAGTGACCTACTGACACATTGGAATGGGGAATTCTGGGTAACCTGTGTGTTCTCAGGCAATGGCCATTCACATTTGGCTCTAAAACAAACAACAAAACAAACAAACAAACAAAAACTACCAGCTCTACCATTTGAGGTGAGAGACGCCGGTACATCGGTTTTTCCTTCTGCATTTGATGTGTTGTTACCAAGTACATACATGCAGACTGTGCTTTATTGACATATGCTTCTCTCGTCTTGTGGTGAACCCTTTCAAGCCCTCATGCCTATAGTACCTGATATTCATATAACCACCCAGATTTCATTAGTATCGTTTAGAATGATGAGATTGTTTCCTGAAATCATTTTTAAACTTTAGGCTGTGGTAAAATAACTTTGATCATAGCCTCTAAAGACATATTAATTTTCTTTCACCTGTGGTTGACAATTGGTTAAATTTAGGCTAACAGTTTTCTGCTTCTCTGTCAGTAACTTAGCACCGTTTTCCTCCAGGATTGCTATGCTTCTTTACCTCAGGTCCATGAACACCCTTCCAGGTGACTCACTCAGGACTTGGCTGGGTCACTGTATAGGTTCAGGTAATGAAGGATGTCCTCAGATGTGTGACACAATCAGGAACATGCCAGTCAGAGTTGACTCTGAATCTTTTATGGCTTCCCAAGTCTTTCTTATGCTTCCTTTTCTGGACATGTTATTTTTTTCTAGGACTTCTGCCTTCTGGCTTCCTCACAGTTTGTACAACTGATGCTACTTTGGAGGGAATGAGGAGAAAGCAAATGAGGAACAGCAAAGATTCCCCTCCCTGGATTCATTCTCTGGACCACCGGGGTCATTTTTCTGGTTCCTCTGAATAGAGAAGCGAGCTGTCTTTGGTCTTTCTGATTCCTCTTTGGCCACAGCAGTCATGGTACTTCCCCTTGACAAGATCCATCCTTCCCTTCTATCAGTGCCATGAAGAAAAATGAGGGAAGCAAACAGACTGAGAACTTGCCCCACACTTGGTCCTGCACAGATCTTTCCCTCTGCAGTCTCCCGCCAAAAAGGTTGACAATGCTTGCCTGTCTTTCACGTTCCACATTCATGACTCTCTGACTCCTACTGGGGCTGCCCTTGGGTTACATGTGGAGGTTAAGGTAAACTGAGGAGTGCATTCTGTGACATATGCTCTCCATGACTCGATGCCTTTCCTGATGTTGCTGCCATGGTACGTTCCAGAGTCCTCAGATAGCCAAGTGTGCAGACTTTCCCACTATGATACATGGAGGGAAGGGGCCTATAGCAGCTTTACTCCTTGGTCATCAGCTCTGGATGCCTCTCTCCACTGTGTTTTTCTTTATTGCAATGCCTTTAGCTGATTTGTCTTTTATTTTTCTTCCTTCAGCCAGAGATCTAAAAAAAAAAAAAAAAAAAAAAAAAAAAAAAAAAAAAGAACTTTGAAAGACACCATTCACAACCAAATGTTGGCACGTAAAATGTTTTCCTTCTTAAAATGAACCATTGTGGCAGACTACCAGTTCCCAAAGGCAAGGCTTCGAGGAGTGGGTATAAGCTGCCAAGCCTTTCATCAAAGCACACCAGCACCAAAGCAGTTAGCCTCGTATGTGCATAACGTTGTCTGTGTAATTTCATTATACTCTCTGGCAATGAATACTCCTTAATTATGTTTCCGGGGTGTTTTTTTAAAATCTCCTTTATGTTAGCAATATGTAAAAATCATATGTGAAATCCACTCAGAAAAGAAGTCAGTAGATCGACTTTATTTCTAGAACATGGCAAATAACTTGGCTGCTTATAAAATATACAATCTCAATCCCCCCCTTTGATAAAATGCAATGTCAGCAAAAGTTAACTCTGATATACTCTACTACCATGTAGCTATCACATGAGCCTGTTTGATCAGATGCCTCGAGTGCATCCATCCACTCATCCTTGTCTTTGACCTTAACGTACACTGAGGTTTTGACCACATCATTTGCAGTGCGGGCTCTTGCCGTGCTCCCTACATTCTTTGTAACCCAGAGGCAGACATGGATGCAGAAAGATCATACAAACCATGGTAACATCTGGATCTGCCCCTTTAGAAACGAGCTCTGCTCCCACCCTGTACATTCCCTCCCTGTCATCTGATCATCGGCTGCTTCAGTGTCCCCAAAGAATACTAACTACTGATCGATACCCCAGACATGTCTGGCCACGGCCTACACGTGCCCTGGGTAGTTCATTTATTTGCCTTGGTGGATTTGCTAGAGTGGAATTTAATCAATAGCTAATTCATTAATTCTGGTCCTTGAGAATGTAGAGACAGTGCTGGATGGAGAGGACAGGCTGGCTCCTGCTTTGATTGAAATATGACAAGCACTCCAACCAACAGCTTCCCTGGGTGCAGGGCTGCCTGGGAAGTTTGCTTATGCTATCTCCATAAAAGGAAAAGCTGAGAAAAAAAAAAACATAAGGAAGAAGCTTTTTCCTGTCCCTGCCAGTATCTCGAAGCCCATGGTTTCCCGGCATTGAGTTCCAGGGAAAGGGGAGAGAAAGCCCAGGCCTCATCTTTTATTGCCTTTAATTGAGACCACATTGGTTTGAGGCTGAACCGCTCGCTGGTGCTGTGTCTGAGGTATATCGTCCTTGGGATGCTTACAAAATAATTATTTTCGCTTTTGCCTGGAGATACTGAATGGAGCCCATAATATTTTTATAATGCAACATTTCAGTCATTGTTATGATAGGAACAGTGATAGGCCATGTTCTTCCAAGGAGTTAAACCATGAGTGTCGTGCATAAATCCCAGGGTATTTTCAAATTACTTAACTCGGAGCTGAGTCTGGTGGGAGAGGTCAGAGCTTCCAGAGCTTTCTTCCCCCTCTTGTTTGAGGAGAGACTGAGAGGCTCCTAGGCTTTAACACTGCGCTAACACTCTACCAGGCATTTCCTCTGATTCTTCTCAGTGACTCAGAGCCTGAACTGGGGGGTGGTAATTTACAATTTCATAAACATACATAAGCTGCGTATTAAATTCATGTTTTCATTTATTTCAATAGGGAAAATAAGAGATGCACCCTATTAAACTGTATTTCCACCATGCATCCTCTAAACCAGTGGTTCTCAGCCTTCCTAGTGCTGTGACCCTTTTATACAATTCCTCATGTTGCTACTTCATAACTGGACGTTTACTACTGTTAGGCATCGTGACTAGTTTTTGGAGATGGAGGTTTGCTAAAGAGGTCATGACCCACAGGCTGAGAAACACTGCTCTCCACCCCCTAACTTGCTAATGTGAACAGTTGGGAGTTACCTTTAATTCAGAATTTCTGTGTGAATCTTTAGAAAGTATGGGGAAGGCTCTTCAGGCAGAGGGTCTGGTGTAGGCTCAAGACTGTGGTATAGAATTTAGTGTCTCGTGACCACAGTGGCTTTCAGAACTTACTCCAGAAGCTCCGCCACCTGCACATGTATGTGTGTGTCCCCTTCTTCTTCCTGAACACCCACTGACTAAGCAACTCAGTCACTGAGGCAGGCTTTGTATACCCACCCCTTCCTCCTCCCTCAGTTGTAGAGTCTCTCTGTAGACTCACCTGTAGATTCATCAATTCCAAGCTCTCTGAAACCCATTTCTGGGTTCATTTGAAAGCATACTCATTAATTCTGGAGTGGCGTAGACAGAAAGATGCACTCCCTACTCAGAGAATGTAAACACTCCCAGTGTTTCACAGGTCACGGTGCCCTGATGGCCCCTGACCTTGCTCATATATCCAACTCTCTATTGATTTTCTCCTGTGATGTCTCTTGTCACATCTGTAACCTGGAACCAAAAGTTAATTCTTACAATTCTGGTCATCTATTCCTGCAAACGAACCCCTATCCCACAAGTAAAAAGTTCATGCACTTGACAGTTTTTGTCTTATTAATTTTTTATTGAGTTTCATGAATATACATAATGGTTTGGAATCCACACCTCACACCCCACACCAATTTCCTTCTCCTCCAGAGTCTCCCCTAACCTTTCCACCATCCCTTTTCTCTCCCAACCTCACAACCTTTCTCTTTTTTAAAACTCACAGAATATACATAGTATTTCCTGTATGTGCCTGGACATCTAATGGAGCATCGGTGGCCTTTCAGAAGCTGCATCTCTGAAGAAATCTTCCTCTACCTCCCCTAACATCTGACAACTGCCCATAGCTTCTCAGTTAGGAATAGGATTTCATGAGCACCTCCCTTGTCTTTGCTTGAATTTGGTGAAGATTCATCCTGTACAGGTCTTGTGCATGCAGTCACAGCCACTATGAGTTAACACATGCCTGGCTTTGTCACGTCCAACAAAGAATTCACCACAGACATTCATCCACTGCTGCTGGATCCTACAATCTTACTACTTCCTCTTCCAGTCTGATCTCTGAGCCCTGGGGGAAAGAGGATATGATTAGATAGGTGTCCCATTTAGAGTTAAGTACACCACGGTCTCCTTGTCCTCTTTCTGCTGACCACACGTGGACCTCTATATTAATCACCATGCTTCCGCAAAAGAAGCTTCTCTTTTTAGGGTGGAGAGACATACTGACCTATGGGTGTGAACATAAGAATTTAGGGGTCTGTTATTACTGCATCCATTTACCAGAGTGAGCGTATTAGGTTCTTCCCAAGTCCGCTGACCCAGCCAATTACCAGTCCAGGCCCAAGGAACACTTCATTCTTGCAAATGGGACTTTAAATCCAATCAGAAAGCAATTGATTGGTTACTCCCATGACATCGATGCTGTAATAGCACCAGTGGGTACATCTTGTCAGGACAATTATTATTGGGACTCACAGAGTTAACAGCTGGGCAAGATAGTTAGGAGATTCACTTTTCTCCATGGTAACATTCATAGAACCTTCCGGAGGTGTGAAAGCCAGCCAGGTCAGTGCCAGCTTGGCATCTCCATCCCTATGATTCAAGCATGCGTTCGGTGTGAGTTCTTATCACCAAGTTCTAAGGGTAGCCAGGGCAATGGCAATAACCTATAGTTGCAGAAGGGTGTAAGAGATCTCAGTGACCATCATCTTGAAAAGAGCTGACCTGTCTTAACACTGGGCTTTTGTTAGCCCATGCGTCCAGGAGAAGCAAGCGTTGTTCCCAATTGTAGGATAACTCCACTTAAACTCCTTTTAAATTGTGTTTTTTTGGTTTTTCACGAGTGGATGTGTTAGAGGCTGAGTGCGCACTTACCACAGCACACACATGAGGTGCCCAAAGCACAGCTTGTCAGAGCCAGTTCTCTCTTCTATCATGTGAGTTCCAGAGATCGAATCCAGTCCAGGTTGATGGTAAGAGCCTGCACCTGCTCTAGCCACATTCCTGGCCTGACGCAGCTACTTTTAAGACCAAGTTTGTTAAGCATCGGTTTCAGTTGCCTTGCTGCCAGGCAGGCTTCTCATGCGTGGTTCTTCTCCTTGACTGCTGCCACCATCCTCCAGCCTTCACTACTTCAGTGTGTAGAACCCGTGTGAAAGCTGTCCAAAGTCAGTTAAGTTTAGAGAGAAGAGACTTGCTATCTACCCCCTGATAGCCTCAGTGTCATCTTATGGTCCAAATTATTTCTAGTTATGAGTCTCATTTTGGTAATTAATATTCATGATCAACCATTACATGTTTCATTCCATAGCTAGCAAAAATATTAAGCTCATGCCAACCTCAAAGCTTCTGTTTCATTGGCCCAGCCCTGATTGCCTGATCCAGCTTGCGTTTTTCTGCTTCTTACTCTTGCTTACTCCTTACTCTTTATCCAGTGTTTCCTCCCCTTGTTGCTCATTGGCTATCGCCACTGCCCAGCATGGACCCCTGGCTATGAGATGAAACTCTTTTGGACAGTATATGCAAAGACTTTGCAGACTTTCCCTTGCAAAGTCTGCAAGAAGATATTCACATAACCAGATCTCCTGATATGTGTAATGATCTTTACTTTTGATGGCTGTGGTGCCAAAAGACAAAACACATACACACAGAGTGGGGCAGGGGAAGATTTCATTGATCCCACAAGGCTGCCATCCTGGCTTAAGTTCCTCCAAGGGAGCCTAGCCTTGTGTCTTGCCTGTCAGCCACTTGGCTAATGGAATTTGCTCAACTCTACCAATGCTAAACTTAACTTTGTGTTGTCTGTACATAGTCATCATCAGTGCAAAGCCTCTGTGTTCCGCCTCTGGCCAGCAGCATGCTTTAACAGAGAGGCAAGCATCATCTTCTACAATCAATTGTCAAGCCAATTCCTCTGTGTGACAGTCACCTAGCCACACTCCACTCCAGCGATAACAGATCAGGTTTAGTTACTTCTGTGTTCCAGACACAAACCACAAGGAGCAAGGACTGCCAATTTCTCTGCTTTCACTCTCTCTGCATGATATACTTGGAACCTGTTTCCAGAACCTAGGAAATGTCGGGAGTGGGAGTAAGGAATGGGAACATTAGGTAAATAACTCCCCTATCCTATCTTGGCTCAGAAATTTCCAATGGTTTTCCAACACACTCAAAAATTATTTTCTTAGCCTATAAGATCCCACACAGTTGGCAAGCTCCATCCCAGCCTACCGGCAGCCACTCTGTCTTGTTTATAACACTCTGTCTCTTACTCAGTACACTCCAGGGCTACTGGATTCTTTGTCCTCCTTTTCCATACAAGTCCAGCGTATGGATAATGCACAACTCGGATCAGGGGGTAACTCTGTTACTTTATTTCAACCTTCTTTTGTATTTTCTGCACAGAAGATCCAGACCTTCTCCACCATAACTTGAGACACTAGTTATTCACTCGTTGTTAATGACTCATCTCCCTCCAGCAAAATGTAACTTTAATGATCAAAGTGACATTATTTGTCTCCTCCAATGATAAACACAGAATGATGCCTGGTTTGCACTAGGTATTTAGTAAGTATTTGTGAAAGTTTAAACTTTGGGAAACTCCCCAGATTCTGTTTATTTGAATTGGTCAGGAGGATGGACTACTGGTATCCCCAGAATGTTGATGTTGCCTTTGAAGAAACTCTCAAACTGATAAACTAATCACCTGGCAGTCCCCTCTGGAGCACTACTTGAAATTCCTGAATGAAGAAGTGTGAGTTTCACTTTCTGTCATAGACAGCCCTGTTGCTCACTCTCACTCTCTACCATTCCTGGCTCCATCCACTCTGTTCAACCTGGTTATCAACTCTGAAGGGGCTACTTGCTTTTAGAAGTAATGGCACTGAACAGTTACCCAGCTTCACTCTCAAACTGCCCCTGGGATGTTTGAAGCCCTCCATAAATATCTTCTTACATTCTAATGTGTGAGGTGGTTGAGATGTGGCCTCACTCAGGAGGGGTTGAATGGATTCTAGTGTGGTCTTATTTCTCCTGTACTGGTCCTTCCCAGCATACCCTCTGTCTTCTTGACTATGTATTCATATTCCCATCCACATCTCCCATGATACCCTCTTGGGTGGTCTAGAACACCTGTGATCTTTAAAAATGAAAGTATTTGACTTGATTATTTCACAGTTCACATGGTGTGTATAAGTTTTATCTATCTGCCTTTTCTTTTCTCACTTGGTGTAATTCTTAGTAAACATATCAACAGAGCAGTTAAATGCCCAGTGACTTGGCTCAAAAGTTGACATTTTGTCAAAATACATCTTTAGTTTTCTATCTAACGCATTCTCACCACTTCTGATAACATGCTTGAGGGGACTGGCTCCTGCGTGAATCACTGGCAAACATGTCCACATTCAGTTAAGGCCTGTCTTCCGTGGATCAGAAACCCAAAGCTTTTAATCTACTAGCTTAGTCTGAGGTCTTGAAACATATGAGTTTCCCCCCTTGTGACTCCAACATGCTATTGTGACAAATGATGATCAAATATTAGGATAGAGTAATAAAGTGTCACTGTAAAGCCTATGTCCTCATACAGTATCCTGGCTTATGGTGTTTTGGCATCTACCCATGTAAAGGTAGCTGATAAGAAACTGTATTCACACTGCTTTCTAGCTCCCATGTTGATCAGAAGTGACAGCTTTTAACAGGGGTAGGCATATTATTATGCAGTAATAGAACAACAAACAACATTATTATCAAATGACAGAATTAAAAATATCCAGTTGAAACATTTGACCCCTATGTGTTCTACCATGTGCATACCCCTAGTGGCTTCTATTAGAGACTATTAAAGACAGTGTAAATTTCTTTGCCTGCCCTATCATACTTTCACTTAAATGTAGACTTCTGTGGCTAGGAGATATCTCAGCTGGTTGAGTACTTACTGCATAATCATGGGGATATGAGTTGGATTACCAGTACCCTCACAAAGAGGCATGGTGGCCACAGGGCTTACTGGCTGGCCAGCCTAGCCTAGTCAGTGAGCCGCAGGTCCAGCGACATACTGTGTCTTGAATGGAAGGTGAGTAGCTCCTGAGGAATGACACCTGAGGTTGGCCTCTGTCATCTACACACACATATGTGCCATATGCGTGTGCACCCAACTTCCAGCCACACTCACAGAGCAGTCATTGCTGAAATTCACTGACACAAAAAATATAGGTGTGGGGTCTGCACAACAGAGCCAACTTGAAAGTCGGGTCCCTGGGAAAATAGCAGGGGCTGTATTGGCCTTTGAAACAACCCTTGCATAGACAGTGATTCAGTTTACTCTCTGCAGGGTCACTACAGGATGTGCTGTAAGGACACTCTCTAGTAAGGGGAAAAATAACTTCTTCAGTCTATCAAAATGTCAAGGTTTCCCTTGACTGCTGCCTTTTCAGAAATATGTTTGTGCTTAACCAAGTTTCTACTAGTACTGCTGCTGAGGGTCCTGATCAGGGCCTAAACCAATGACAGTTTAAAAATCAGTTTGCACGGTGGCTGAAAATTAATGCTCAGTGTATGTTATTGGGAAACTTTGATGTTGGGCCAGTGAAGTGGCTCAGTGGGTAAGGTACTTGCTGCCAAACCTGATGGCCTAAGTTTGATCCAATGACCCCCACATGACAGATGGAGAAAAGCTGTCCTCTGATATCGACAGGCGTGCTACGATGTGCACATACCACACACACAAACACAATCAAATTAAAAGCAATGGCTTGAGACATAGCCCAGGTTCATGTGTGCTTGCCTTACTTTGACAAGTGCAAAGCACACTACACCTGTCTGTGACTGGCTAAGTGTCCAGCCAGAGACTCTAGAATAGCACAGTGAGAATTGCCATCCATGTCATAATCCCATTCAGTTTTCAAAAATAATTATAACAAAGAAAATAATCACTTTACATTTTATAGAGAAGGCATGCATAGAAGGTTGTGCTGTGTCTCAGAAATATGTGACCTCTCTGGAACATTATTTCAAACTCGTAATTACTCTCAGCTTATGGAAAACACTGTGTGGAAATCATGTGCATAGAATCGAGGCAGACTCTTTATGAGTCTGGACATTGATTTTTTTTCTGTTATGTGTTTTGAGAAAACCCAGACTGACCTGAACTAATGGCTATCCCCCTGCCTCAGCTTCCTGAGTACCACAATGACAAACATGAGTCACTGGTGCACACGGATTTACTTTTCTGACCTCATTCACCACAGCAAATGGAATAGTAACCTATCGAGAAGACAGGAGATTGTTCCACGCTCACTGTACATCAGCCCCACAAAGTATGCCGACGTCTAAAATGAAATGACCACTCAATTTTTTAAGAAATCAAATGTTTTTGGTAAGGGCATTCATTATGGGACCTTCCAATTCCTAGACTCCCAACCACAAACCACATATGAGCTAGAGTTACCGAAGAAACAAATCTATCTGGCAGTGATTCAAATGCAAAGAAATGTCAGAGACCATTTGGAGGAAGTTAGTGATATTGAGGAGTTTCTCAATTTGGGAATTGATGGAGGCAGCCAGTGTAAGAGCCAACCATAGAGATTTACACTACAAGATCCAGACAGAGACAGGTGATGATGACACTGGCTCAGAGAGCCCAGATTCTGCAGGTCCCTTTGTGATTCTCGGGGGGCTTTCTTACACCACCATAGTCAACATTACTGAAGACATTCTACAGAGAAAAATGGAGAAGGTGACAGCCATGTCAGGAAGGCTGACATTCCATATAGGCTTCACAGTTGTCTGCAGATGCACCTTTGGCCAGCGAATGCCATGTCGTCTGTCTTTGGTTTTGAAAAGGAGAGGGTCTAGAGAGAGGAAGTTATGGCCCCTATAGTTCAGCTTTTGCTGTGCTTACCAAGGCTTCTCTTCCTTGTGCTTTTCTTCAACAAGCCTGATGTGCTATGGGTTCGCCTGATTCCTCACAAGGACATTTTCTTCTTGCCTCTGAAACTTCAAGTGGACCTCTGCTGTCTAGTATTTTCCCCAAACTAAAACAGTTTGGGTTGAGTCTTAAAAACATGCTCAATGTAATTATAAAGCAGATATCTCTCTCTCTCTCTCTCTCTCTCTCTCTCTCTCTCTCTCTCTCTCTCTCTCACACACACACACACACACACACACACACACACACACAAACATGTATTTAAGTGTATATGTATATTTCTATCTGTTTCAGATCCCTTCAAATAGATTGGACAACACCGACAAATCCAAATGGTATCATTCTCCAGTATGACGTTTTACGGAAAACATGGCGCCCATGCTCTGAAACGCAGAAGTTAACAAACAAACCCAGTGATGAGCTTTGCAAAACAATCAAGTGCCAACACCCTGGAAATGTCTGTGGACACACTTGCTACTCTCCAGGAACTAAGGTAGACGTCTTCACACGTACACACACACACACACACACACACACACACACACACACACACACACCAGGGCAAACCAAGGTCCCCACCATGCTCTGTTATGATAAATGCTTCCCATGTTAATGCTGAGAAGGAAGTATTCCTACCAAAACCATACCGGCCTCATGAGCATTCAGCCTTGCCATTTTTCATCATGCTTTCAGGAAATGTGGGTTTATTAGGATGATAAGGGCCCCCTGAATTTTATTGGCCTGGGGGGCTTGAAACTTCCATTATTGTCAGTACATTCTGCTCCAAATGTCTGTCTGTTCACACAGCCCTGATGAGTTGCCATGAACCGGACTGTTCCTGGTTTGTCAGAAGTATTTTAGAATTATGGTCATTTATAGATTAATGTTCATATTAGTTGCTGTTTAGGAATCAGATCAATAATGCAACCAGACAGAGGGTTTTGTAAATGGCTTTTATTGACAAACAACACAGAAAACTACTTTGTTTGAAGGTAAGATTTCATCTAATGAAATAATGTCCTATTTATCAGTAGCATTGAGCGTTCGATGACGAAGGCTACTCCTAAATCCCTAAGATTCACTAGAAAGGAACTCCGTAATTAATAAAGCGAGTTTCTAAAGCAATATGGATCGAAATACAAATTATTGTGGCTGCTGCTCGCTTAGCAGTAGTTACTATGTAAGAGACGCAGAAAGCCAGCTGCCTGAAAACCTTACAAATTTTGTATCTCTAAAATTGTTATGTGTTAGTTTAAGCATGCGCATACGTGTAGTATGGACATGAGCACGCATATGTAGGCGGAAAGCTCATTTTAGGCACTTGTTTATAAAAAAAAAATCTGCTAGTTAAAATCACAACTTTTAGAAAAACAAATGTATCTTGTCTAGCATTTTTTATATAGGGGGTTGATACTATTTTTGATGAAAAGTTCAGAAAAAAATACTTTCAAAAAGCCTCCTCATGGACCTCTTCAGAGTGGTATATAGCTTCATGTGCTTTTTATGCAGAATATGGCATTGAAAGGAAGAGTCACGCAACTTATACATCAAGTGAGACTGACCCTGAATTCTCACGGCTACCGACTAATTACAAGGAGGCAATTGTGTGGGTTACTCTTTGGTTAGGAGACCTGCCTGGGTGGCTGGGTTGGAGTGGATTCCTTTGCTCTTAGGAAACTTTGTAAATGAGCCACTAAGCAAGTGGGCCTGTGGAAGACTCTGATGCTGTGATCTGTGTCGCTGCTCTGAGTTTGCTTCCAACGTGGAAACACCACCGAGAGGAAAATGGAAAGTGCTTGATATACAGTGTCTTTTTTTTTTTTTTTTTTTTTTGTCTGCTGTAGAAATGTCTGTCTAACTGAAGGAACTCGGGCCAAGTACAAGTTCTGAGGCTGTTTTCCAGCTGCTAGTCAGGGTTTGATTTGGTTTATATATCACATAAAGATACAAATACTTATTTGATTGTTCAAGCACATAATTTCTTTGCGGCTAGCTCCGGGCAAAAACACAGAGTTAAAAGGACTTTTCAACATTAATTTCCATATAAATTTATTTTTGTATTGTAGTAGTCTGCAATATATGTTTGCATAGGTGTATATATGTGTGTGATATATACATATGTGTATACATTCATAGAGAAAGGAGAAAGAGATTGCCTTATTGGAAGAGTAGGTCCATAAATAAATAATGATATACATTATAAGGAAAATTCAGTTTATTTAACAAAAAGGATGAATGAGAAGCAGTTTGCTTCTTGGTGTGATTTTTCAAGTTAAGCAATCATTAGAATTAATGTGTGTGTGTGTGTGTGTGTGTGTGTGTGTGTGTGTGTGTGTTTGTGTGTGTGTGTGAAGAAAATGATTCATTTGCAATTTTAAGTACTGGAAACATTTTTTTAATACTGTATACTGGGAGCATTGACATTCTAAAAGTAATTTACATTACATTCACATAATGTTATAACACAGAGCAAAGCTTAGTTGAATAGAAGGAAAGCTACATTGTATCAACTGACATTTATGGAATTTGATTTACAGCAGGTAGGTAATATGGTCATCTTTCCAGGCCTTTTGAGAAAGATATTTATAGTCTATGAGATATAGTATTCTTAATTGAACAGATGCATTTATTTTTTAAATGTAAAGTTGCTTGTATTTAAAATATTTCCCTAAAAATCTATTCCAAATATTCAGGTATGTTGTGGTGGGCTCCTGTATGACCCTCAGCCTGGATACACGTGCTGTGAAGAGAAATACATTGCACTCCTTCCAAATGCCACTGGAGTTTGTTGTGGAGGGCGAATGCAGGAGGCACAGCCAGACCACCAGTGCTGCTATGGGCATTACACTAGAATTCTTGCAGGTGAGTGTCGTCTCCCACAGTATTTAACAGCTTAGAAGCTGAAACTGTACGTCTGTGTCCCAGGCCAGCTAACCCTCTCAAGAACTTTTCCATCAAAGCCTGAACCACAGAGGCACGGCAAGGGGTATGCTTTAAAGGTTGTTTCTCCATCTGTGGTGGAAGGTGCTAAGAAGAATGGCTTATCAGACCTTCCAATATCTACTGAAGTCAGGAATGTTCATGGAGATCTTATTTTGTGTGGCTTGATTCATTCACATACTTCATGGTTTCATCGTCAAGTCTATGGATCAGGAACTGTCTGTGATGGGTCCTCTTCAGTGTCAGCTTGGCTGGATTTGAAATCACTTGGGAGACACACCTTTGACAGGGAGCGTGCTTCCAAGGAGCTTTAACGAGAAGAGAAAAAAAACCCAGGCTGGATGCGGGCAGCACCATCCCATACACTGTCGTCCTAAACAGAATAAAATAAAAAAACAAAAGGAAGCCAGCTGGGTTTCATCCCTCTCTGCTTCATAGCTACAGAGCCAATGTGACCTCATGCTCCCGTACCAGGTCTTCTTTACCATAAGTGAGTGTATCCTCAAGTGTGGGCCACTGTCACCCTTGCAAACTTTCAGGTTGTTTTACTACATACTTTGCCACGGTCATGAGAAAGGCAATGGGCAGCTAGTCCACTGCCCAGGCTGTGAACCACGCCTCCACTCCATCCATTTCCCTTCTGAGGACCACATGCCTCATTCCTAAGTGGATGATAGCTGCAGGCTCCATTTTTGTGAGCGTTCCAAACCCCAGTGGTTAAGACTGTCAGCTAAGTAAGCTGGACCATGTTTTCCAAATTTAAAATGACATCAAAGAGTGCCTAGTAAATGTCATAGGGAATGAGGACAGTGGCAGCCACGGTTTATAAAAATGGAAGACATCAGATAGGCCTTGTATTTAAAGATTTTCCCCTAACTTAGCTGCAGTTTACAGTAATGAACTGGGTTTAGAAGAAATCCACGGTGCACCAAGATTGGCATACAACCTGAAGGCTGAAGATGGGAATACTGCTGTGTTCTGTCAAAATCCCTCTCCTGGTGCTAGTCGGAGGGAGCCTCCACCCCAGTGATGATGGTTTTTCAATGAATCAAAAAACCATGGTTGTTAGAGTGGCCTGGGCTTGGGTAGCTTTCCATTAGTCATGAGGTTGTAATTTATTCCCTTATGTGCACATGAATGTGTGCTGTATGCATGCAAGCATGTACAGAGTCCAGAAGAGGTTGTCCGATGTTCTGGCCTATCACTCTCTGCCTTATTTCATGGAGGCAGTGTCTGGCTGGTGGCTAGCAAGCTGCAGGTTTACAGGGTGGCTGGCAGCCATTCGCCGCTTTTAAAGTTCTTCACTTTGGCACGGCAAACACTGTTACCCACTGAGCCATCCTATCCCAGGGGGTTCTGCCTCCTGCCTTTTCCCTGTCCCATGTGGGTCAGCAACCAGCTTGCTTGGGTGACACCATGGTACTGTCACTTTGCATCCAGCAGGTTTGATATGAGTACAGGGTGAGAGAGAGAGGTTAATATCTACTTGTGGATGACAGGGAAGGGAGGGATGTTACTTTTAGTGGCTATTTGATTATGGACAAGGGCCCACAAATCTGCCTGCCTCTTCTTCCCCGTTGTGTTCTCTATCTACTTAATTAACATTGTTGGTACTTTTAAAGGATTATTCTAGACCAATGCACTGTTACTAACACTGGAAAAGCCACTGTAGATAGATATGTTTCCTGTCGCCTAAGTTTACTACTGATGTCTTTCTCTTTTTGAGATTTGTTTGTTTGTTTGCTAGTGTGTGTGTGTGTGTGTGTTAGTTTGTATTGCCATGAGTCAGATCTCTGAGAACTGCAGTTACAGGTGGCTGAGAGTCATCTGAGATGGGTGCTGGGAACCGAGCCCAGGTCCTCTAGAAAAGTAGCAAGCTCCCTTAACCACTGAGTGGTCCTACCAGGACCAGAACACTGACATTTTCTTAATCACAAGAAAGGAAACTTGGGAGAGAGGAGAGGGGTTTTTTTCAGATGCTTAAGGGAGCCAAGGGCTCTGAGACACACAGCTCAGCATGGACTTTGTGCAGAACATGTACCTAGTTGAGGCATTAATGTTCAAATATTCAATGTATTCCATATGTAACCACCCAAGGAGATGATGGGAGGAATGAGGAATTCTCTGACCCTGTTTTTTTTTTTTTTTGGTTTTTTTTTGTTTTGTTTTGTTTTGTTTTGTTTTTTTGCAAAGCACAGGATGATCAAACATGAAAGGTATTTAAATAAATACTCCAAGCTAATTCATGATGGTGCACTTTCACTCTATCTTTGCCTCCCCCACTGACTCACAGAGGACAAAAAAAAATTTATATAGCAATGTTATTGTGTCTAATTCTTCAATAAGAATATATTCATAATTGAATAAATCATAGCAATGTTTTTTAAAGGGACATATGTTGTTGGGAGTGTAAGGATTTTGTGGAAGAATGTTGCCTTGTTTATTAAATTCTGTTTCACAGTTGTTAGCAACTGATCAAATAAAGCTTGTCAGATGCTCTATTGTTTCTGAATGTCCACAGCAGGGACTATCAGCTATGATTCTTCTCCTTTCTTCCTGCAAATAACTGCTTTAAAACTTAAAGAAATGAGGCAGACACTTCCTGGTGTCTGTTCTCCGCTTCCTCCGTGCCAGAAGAGCCTGGGAGGATCCTTTGGGTCTCCCACACTGCTAAACAGAATACAAATAGCTCATACGAATACGTACTAGTTTTCTTTCAAAGTCACTTTGAAATTTTTGATATTATCATTTGCAACAAACTACTAATGCCCTGAAAATAATTCTGGACCACACAATTCATGATAAATGCATGCTCCCATTTGCCTGTCTAGCACAGCACCTGACACGAACGCTCTGCCTGTCTGTGCCTCTGCAAGCCCAGTAGTACAAGGCTAAGGGAACTTTTATT
Organism: Arvicanthis niloticus; assembly: GCF_011762505.2. Taxonomy (NCBI): domain Eukaryota; kingdom Metazoa; phylum Chordata; class Mammalia; order Rodentia; family Muridae; genus Arvicanthis; species Arvicanthis niloticus. The sequence goes on from NC_047667.1 coordinate 62,107,373, forward strand.
TTGCCTCAAAATAGAATTTAATGTTTGCACCAACAAATTAAATAAATAGAAATCTATAGCGATTTCACTGATATTAGATAAGCCTCCGACTAAATGACGTGAGTGTGTATGTCTACATGGGATATGCGGACACGTTTCTGTATACATGCACATGTGCGTACTCTAGGGATTAAAGGTAGAAGTTGGTGTTTACCTCAATCGCATTTCACTTAAAAGCCTGTTTTTTAACACTCTCTCTCTCTCTCTCTCTCTCTCTCTCTCTCTCTCTCTGTGTGTGTGTGTGTGTGTGTGTGTGCATGTGTGTTCATGCATGTAAGATGCAAGTGAAAAGAGAAAGGACGTAGAAATGCTCCAAAGCATGTGGAAGTCAGGGGGCAACTTTTGAGTGTCTGTCCTTACCTTTCTCTATGTTGAAGCAGGGTCTCTCACTTTTCAGTCACCACATGGCATCCTCCAGAATAGGTGGCCCATAAGCTTCTGGCCAAGTCTCTCCTCTCTCCTCCTCTCTCCTCCTCTTCCTCCTCTCTCCTCCTCTCTCCTCCTCTCTCCTCTCTCCTCTCTCCTCTCTCCTCTCTCCTCTCTCCTCTCTCCTCTCTCCTCTCTCCTCTCTCCTCTCTCCTCTCTCCTCTCTCCTCTCTCCTCTCTCCCCTTCCCATCTTTCCTTAGGAGTCCTGGGATTAGGGATGATGGCCACCACATCCTTCTTTTTATGCTGGTTTTGGAGGGCAAATGCACACAGCCAAGCTTGAGTGGCAAATGCTTTTACACAGCCAGCTCCCCTGGCCTCCACCTTCTTTGAGACAGTAGCTCTCACTGAACCTGGAACTAACCATTCAGCTAGACAGGTTGGCCACCAGGCTCCAGGCACCCTCCTGACTCTGTTTCAGCAGCTCTTCAACTACAGGCACAGACCACAGGTTGGTTTGTTGTTGTTATTGTTGTTATTGTTGTTGCTACTGCTGCTGCTGCTTTTCTTATTGTTGCTTGTGTGGATTACATGGTAGATTCTCATACTTTACTGACTAACCCCTTTCATCAGCCCTTAGCAACTGATTTGTTAAGTAAGAGTTTAAGTTTCTACACCATACAGATATATGTGGATAACCTACCTGTCAAATTTATATGTGTATCTGCGCACATATATCACACATGCCTGCATATATATGATATGCACGTAGCACACATACTGGGTCACGACATTTTAAATACCTGCTGAACTGTTGAGCCCGTCCCACACCCATGTCCTTTGAAGCACTTGTTTTTCCACAGTGTTACATTATCTCGTCTTGTCAAGATTAAAAGGAAAAAGAAAAGACGTAAAAAAACCATCCTCAGTGAGAATCGGGCTCTGCTTCAGTTGCTAATCTGTATATATCTAAATGAAGGGATGTTTTTCTGACCTGGGTCCTCAGCCCATGGTCTTTGTTAACTAGTTCAGGATCATTTACATCAAGGAAGAAATGTAGTGGGCCCAGACTGTCTTGTATCTTGCTGTAATTAAAATCCAATCGGTAGCCTCCAATCTTGAGGCTGAGTTGCATGCAGGCATTTTGATATTTATAAAGTTGAAATATTGGTTAATAATATTACTCCTTTTTTCCCCTCAAGACTTTGCTGCATAGCTACACATGATAAAGAGCGGCAGAGAATACTCACTCCTTCACCCCACTTTTTTATAAATATGCTAATGACCCCAGAGAAGTGTTAATGTGGGTCATTCTTTGATAAGAATAACAATTAACTTTTAGGCTGCATGGTACCATTTAGAGAGGAAACATCTTCAAGCCTGGCCTGAAAGACTCATTTTTAGAGGTTAATGAGAAGGTGACTGATCCTTGTATCTTATGTCTAATAGCCCTTTTTTTTTTGAGGGGAAAAAGAGTTTTATTTCTCATTGATATAATACACATCCCGTTGTCTTTTTTTTTTTTTTTTTTTTCATTTTCTTGAACCTTTTCTACAGGCAGTAAATGAATTCGGGGAACTATGACTAAAATAATTAACACAATCCAGGAGAGGTTTCACACAAAAGTTTGTCTTTCCCCAATATAGATGTAAGTAGCATGTTTCCTCTAAGCTCACAACTATTCTAGGAAATGCCCCCCAGAACCATGTGGCACTCTGTGTTTGCCACTAAGGGGCACCATATTCTCTGGCTGGAAACAAAAAGGTTTTAGACAAATGATAATTATATTTCAGGCTAGAGAGAAGATTCTTCTATCCAGAGGAAACAAAGGGGGTAAATAGATGGCAGATAAATGATGATAGATAGATAGATAGATAGATAGATAGATAGATAGATAGATAGATAGATAGGCAGATAGACAGATGAGAAGTACGAGATGGATAGGTAAATAGACTATACAAAGACGATAAACAGATGTAAAGTTGTATTCATATTGCAGCAATACCACTCTTGACAAGCTCATTCTAGCATCATTGGCTGCTGCTAACACTGTAGCAAACACCCAGCTCTCTTTGCCTTACTGGCTCTAAGGTCCTCACGAAATGGAGCACACCATATTTGAGCACACCTTATTTGTCTTTCTGTTGTTAGCTTCTTTCACTTAGCACATTTTCAAGGTTCACCCACATTGTACCTTGCCTCAGGACTTCATTCTTTTCAAAGTCTGAATTCCATTCACCACATTTTGTTATGTATTTATTCACCAAAGGACATTTGGATTCTTTCCACCTAAACTACAGTGATCCAGCACCCTTGCTAATATCCTGAATGTGTGTGTGTGTGTGTGTGTGTGTGTGTGTGTGTGTGTGTTTGTGTGGTGTCTCTCCTCTTCAGTAATAGCTATTATAATTTAACTGTGACATGGTAGTTTTGATTTGCATGCTCCTAATATTATTAAGCATCTTTCCATGTGATTCATAGACTATCTGTATCTTTTCTATTCATGTACTTTCATGTATGAATCCTTCATATTTTTTTTTCATACTTGTGCTCCCTGTGTTGTCTTCAAATGTTCATATGTGAAGTTTGGTCCTCAGCGTGTTGTTCCTTTTAGAGGAGGGACCTACTGGAAAGACAAGGGGTTATTCAGGATGCTTCATCAAAGGGACTCTGTTCCACTCCTGAGAGCTTTGTTGGGAGTGCACTGGTCCTGAAGTTCTCCAGCCTGTCTGGCCATGTACCTGCCACTCACTTCGTTAATACACCCTTGATGTGAAGTTGTTTGTAACTAGACCCTCACCAGAGCCAAGAACATGTTTGTGCCATGTTCTTAAACTCCAGGAATACGAACTAAAAAGGCCTTTAAAATTGTATTATTTCATCTCTGGCATTTTGTTATATAGTAAAATAAAATGGGTAAAATACTCCCTCTTTATATCATGATTTCCAAATACTTCTTCCAGTGTCTTCCCTGTGACTCTGTTGCCTTCTCTGATGCCCAAAGGTTTGAAATTTTGATGAATACAAAGTCATCTACTTTCATTGCAGTAAATTTCACATTATATCTGAAGCAAATCATGTAAAAAATACTGCCCAGTCCACCATCATGAAGTCATCCACTGATATTTTCTACTCAGATTTTGAATTTTAGTTTTACTTTGTGATCCGTATTGAGGAGCTCATTCGGAGCTCACTTTTGTGGCATAAGATAAATTAAGAATTCGACTTTGTTCTTTTACATGTGGATGTTCCTTTTTTCTCAACACTAATTGTTCCAGTAGAAATGTTTCTTTCCCCCACTGAGTGGTCTTACCACCTTTGCTGCAGACTGCTTGACCGCACGGGTGAATCTGTTGCTATTCTCTTTCATTTCAGGCATGCATCATTCTTCGTACCAGTGCCACACTGCTTTATCACAGTAGCTTTGAAGTAGAGTTTGACGTCAGAAATCGGAAGACTTCTAACTTTGTTCTTAGCAAGATCATTTTAGCTACTTGAAACTCCTTGACAATCGTGTGAGTTTTAGAATGGCCATCCCATTTCTGAAAGAAACATCAGGATTTTGACAGACCACATTGGCTCTACAGGTCACCTGGTCTAGCACGGGCTTCCATTCCGTGACTCTAGGATTCTCTTACCTTCCTCTTCCCTCTTTAATTTCTTGCAGCAGCATCCTGTAGCTCTCAGTCTGCAGGCTTCCTTGGTTGAGCTCATTCTGAAGTATTTTATATTTTTGACACTGTGCTAAATACTGTCCTTTCAGATTGTTTGTTCTTTTGGCATAGAGGCCTAGTTGATTATTTATGTACATTTTATATATTGAAACATTGATGATTTCGTTGTTCTGGTGTTTAGTTTTCTTTAATAAATGTGGGGGTGTTTTTTCTCCCTTTAAGTTCATGTTGCCTGAGAGCATACATTCCTTTACCTCTTCCATCGTGTTTCAGATGTCTGTTCCTTCTGCCTCTGTGTGATTGCTCTGGATCCCATCCAGTGCTGCAGTGAGTGGAAGTGGAGGCCAGCATCTTTGCCTCATTCTGATCTTAGAAGGCCTTCCAGTCTGTCCATTGAGAGAGGCCTGTTAGTTAGGGTATTCTTCATACTCACCTAATATGCTGAGGCAGCTTCCGTGTAGTCTTTCCTTGTTGAAGACAGACAGGAAAAGCTTTCTTCTGTGCCTTTTCTACATTGGCTGAGAATAAGTCTTCTTATTCTGTTATTAGGCTAATGTTGTATTACATTTATTAATTTTGATCTGCTAACTTTAAAAACCAAAGTTTGTTGATGAGGCTGAAGAGATGGCTTGGTGGTTAAGAGTACATATTACTCTTACAGAGGACCTGAATTCTGTTCCCAACAACCATGTCAGCAACCTATGACTATCTGAAACCCCAGCTTTGGGGGTGAGGGGAGGGGAGGGGGATCTGATACCATCTTCTGATCTCCACCAGCACCTGTGCTAGCATGCAAATCCTCTACAAAAACATACACATAATGTTAAACTGGGTTTAATCTTTCTATGCTGCTCTCTCTCTCTCTCTCTCTCTCTCTCTCTCTCTCTCTCTCTCTCTCTCTCTCTCTGTGTGTGTGTGTGTGTGTGTGTGTGTGTGTGTGTGTGTGTATACCATATGCTTTTGTGGAAGTCAGAGGACAAGCTGTTGGAAGAGTCTCTCCTTCCACTCTGGGATCTCGATGTTGAAAGCAGGCTGTCAGACTTGCCTTGCCACAAGCACTCATCCTCTGATCCGTGTCGCCTTGTTGATTCATTTTTCTCTCTCAGAATAAATCCTTCTTGGTCATGAGGTGCTGTTCTTTTAATGTGATTTTAAATGTAGTTTTATTATAAGTTTTTTTTCTAGGCTTTTTTCCCCTCCACAATCAGTATTCCTAAGGGATTGGTGCTTACTGTTCTGTCTTATTCTAAGTGTCTTTATCTGGCTTTATCATCAGGGTACTTATAGATAAGTTAGCACTTATTCCCCATTCTTTAGTTTTCCTGAGAGATTACATCGATTTTTTTTTGGGGGGGGGATAAACAGAATTCACCCAGGAAGCCATTTGACCAGAGCTTTCGTTGTGGGGAGTTCCTTGATAAATTATATACCATTGTTATGAATTCCAGAGTCTCTTCAGATTTCCCATTCAGTCTAGGGAAAGTTATATTTCTAACAATTTGTAGCACAGTCTTTTAAGAAACAAGTTTGGACAGAAGAGACCTGGTGGGTAGCTGCTATGAGTTCTTGACTTATTTGCTACCCTTTGTGTCTCTGGCCAGGGGCAGGTACTGCCTCATGGTTTTCCTACCAATTCATCTTGCTTCCTCTGTACCTACACCATAGGTCTCATGGGAAAATGAGCTAATTAACAGAGAACAAGGGCATCCAAGACCTTGAGCTCCCTCAATCCTCAGTGAACTTGGCCCTTTCCTTATTAAGGCTTGGTGACTTATTGCTTATATTATACAACCTCTGGACTATGTTTTAAAATCACCCAACTACTTAGCCTGGCCACTGTGCTCATATACCTTGCAAATGTATTCAGGGAATATAGTCAAGGGAAAGAAACACACCTGAGAAGGGGCGATACAGGAAACGGGAAGGAGTTGTTGAAGGTTTTCTCACTATAAAGAGAAGAAACAAGCAAAGGAGGAGGAGGAAGTCAAGATTCAAGGAGCAAACAGGAAAGCATGTGTCATGGGAAGTAAAGAGGGCTTGTGTATATTCTCTGGATCCACCAAATGCCGTTGCCACTTCTGAGATATCCTCAAGATAAGCAGAGTTGTCTCTTTAAGGCCCCTCCATACAGAAAGATAAACTACCCCAAAACAGCGTAAAGCCAGTAGCAACAAACTTGATGTGGTTTGAATATGAAAGGCCTCTATAGACTCATGTGTTTGAATGCTAGATCCATAGGGAGGGGCACTATTAGGGGGTGTGGCCTGATTGGAGTGGGTGTACCTTTGTTGGAGAAAGTGAATCACTAGGAGGTGGGCTTTGAGGTCTCAGAAGCTCAAATCAGGTAGTGCTTTTCTTGCTACCCATAGACCCAGATATAAAGCTCTCTACCACTTCTCCAGCACCATGTCTGCCTGCAGGCCGCCATGCTTTCTGCCATGACAATAATAGATTAAACCTCTGAATGATAAGACAGTCCCAATTAAAATTTTTCCTTTAAGAGGGTTGTCTCTTCTCAGCAATAAAACCCAAACTAAAACACATGCTATCTGGAATTTTAAAATTTTTGTTCTTGAGATACCAAGCCAAGGACTAATTTATTCTTGTGTCTAAATTTTTTAAATATTAACTTTATTCTCAGAATCTCACTTGCTGACATTGTGCATGTATGAGCTCTGGGGAAATTTATTATCTCTCATAACTCTGCAAATTATGAATGTGCTTAGCTAAATACAATATTTTACTTTCACTCACTTAATTATCTTCCCATTTTAAGCATTTTGTTTGACTAAGTAAATATATCCTTATTAAGAAACAATTTTCTCAGTGGGGAAAAAATTTTAAGACATTGGCCTCAGCAAGGACTTCTGAAGAGCCATCTAGTCACTCAGGAAAGAGTGACAACTGACGAATGAGATTTTAAGGAAGGAACAAGTCTCTACACAACCAAGAAAACAATTGAGTAAAAACATTCAGCAAAGCAGGGGAGTCCATCCCCAGCTATAGATCTGAGAGAGGATTAATATTTAGAATAAACGAAGAACTCAGAAAGTAACAAACAGCATAATAAAATGAGTTAATGAAATGAGAGGAGTGACAGTGAAATAAAACTCTCCAGCTTTCAATACATATGAAAAAGGAAATTTCAACCACAGTAGGCACCTGAGAAATGCTAATTAACCGACACTGAGATTCTAGAACTCCTGTCAGAAGAAAACAAATAGCAACAAGTGCTGGTGGGGTTGTGGGCAAAGGTGAGTCAGCCTGCATCACTATGGAAACGTAAGACAAACGTCATGACAGAAGTGGATACTAAGGCTCCTCCAAACACTGAAAATAGCTCTTCCATGTGACCCATCTATACCATTGTGGTATTTACCCAGACGACTTCAAGACACCACCTCACAGAGATACTTGTGCCCCAGTGCTTACTGCAGCACTATTCACAGGACCTGAGTCACCCGACCAACCTAAGCTTCCTGCAACAGAAGAATGAGGGACAAAAACATGGCTCCTACAAAAGGGAATTTTTTTTCAGCCATTAAAAACAATCAAAAGCATGTTGTTGGAAAGAAAATGGGTGACACTGAAGATAAACTTATGAGACAAATCCATCTCAGGAAAATAAGTGCCATATTTTTTTCTCCTTTGTGGTTCTTGGATTTTATATAGATATTTAGAATCAAATGTATGTAAATATGACAGCAAAGTAGAAGCTGATCTTTCCTGGCAGATACATCTAACCTGTAACTTATGGACTGACTAGCCAAGGATAGCTAAGAATGTATCCCAGCACAAAGTCATGTTGGTCAGACATTAGAATGGGGACAAAAAGGAAAGGGCTCGTATATATGGATGAGAGTAACCATACCTATCACTCCATCTTTAATGTAAAAGTTTGGGGGCTGTGTTACAATTTTACAAACTCAGTAGAGCACTCTGCTGGTCATCTGCCTTGCAGAAGGGATGGCAGTAACACTTGGTTGGGAGTCGAGGCATAATTGCACTCACAATATAACTGTTATCATCCTAATCCGACAGGAGAGATATGCTGTCCCGATGAGAGGCACAACCGGGTGTCCGTCGGCATTGGTGATGCCTGCTGTGGCACAATGCCTTATGCCACCTCCGGGAGCCAGGTGTGCTGTGCTGGGAGGCTCCAGGACGGCTACAGACAGCAGTGCTGTGGGGGAGCGGTGGTGAGCCAAGACTTCACATGCTGTGGTGGAGGAGAAGACGGCATGGTATACAGTTACCTCCCAGGTAAGGCCCCTTGTCTGTCCTACAGGATGTGGAGAGGTGATGATGGCCAGGGAGGAGGAGGGATGTGCCCTAGGAAAAAAATAAATAATTGAAACACATATGAACTAAATCTAATGAAACTATTAGAAATATACTATGTAACAGTTAAAATCTTTTTTTTTTTAAAGTGTATCTAGTCTACTTCATAAAACACACCAAATTTCTTTCTTTGGAGCTGGGGAAGTGCTTTGGTGGTGAAGAGCACTAAAGCACTCGGTGTTCCTGCAAAGAGCCCAAATTCAGTTCTTAGCACCTTGTTGTGGGGCTCACAACCACCTATAACTCTAGCATCAGCAGACCAGATGCCCTCTTCTGGTCTCCATGGGCACTGCAGCCTCAGACAAATAACCATACACATAAATTTTTTAAAAATACACTTTTTAAAAAAACTTTCTTTATGAATGTCAACCCCCCAAAAAAGTACCAAATCAGAACAAACTTCTACATAAATGCATTTTTTGTATCAGAAGAATATTTCCTAATAAGTACTAATAGAAGACAAAATAATTAAAGTGACAGTGAGATATTAATCTTTTACCTTTTTGTTCTCATATTTTAATATTATTAAGAATATATATTCTAGTATTAATATTAATATTAAATTAATTTACTAATAACAATATTAATAGCAAGCATTACCACTGGATAAGACCTTATTACCAAGCATAGTGTCTGTTCTTATGTACATTTTTGCCAAAGTTAATCTTTATAACTACTCCACAAATACATATTTTTTATTCATATTTTATAGCTTAGGAAAGGTGCATGAGCCTATAACCCAGTGATAAAGCACTTACTAGTATATGTGAGGCCCTGAGTTTGATGATTGGCACTAAAAAATAATAACAATATTAAAATTAATGTGGAAATTAGAATGTGATCATTAGAGACCTACCAGAGATCACACAGGTGATCAGAATAGAGTTTGAGTAGATGAAACTTGTAGTCTGAAGGGGTGAAGGAAAGGAACAAAGTTCAAAACAAATATTTATTCATAATAAGAAAATAAATTGTAAATTTAAAAGAAGCCTGGGAAACTTCACTTCTATAATCTAATGTGGTGTGTGTGTATGCATGCATGCATATATGTGTGCATGTGTATGTGTGTGCATATGTATATGTGTGTATGTGCATGTGTGTGTGAGTGTGCCCATGTGTTAGCATGTGTGAGTGTATGTGTGTATGCATCTTGTGTGTCTGTGTATATGTGCCTAGGTGTTTGTATGCATGTGTGTGAATGTGTGTATGTGTGTGTATCTCTGTGTGTGTATGTGTGTGAGTATGCTGCATTCACCCATGTGTACCCATGCAGAGGTCTGATGAGCCATCTGGTGTCTTGCTTTATCACCTTCTGCCTTATGACTGTGAGACTGAGTCTCTCACCAAACCTGGAACTATGCTGGCAGCCAGCTCCAGTAATCCTCTACTCTTGAGTATCCATTGGTGCTGGGGTTACAGGTGTGTGTTCAGCCATGCTGAACTTTTACCTGGGATCCAGGGATTTGAATGCAGTTCCTCATACTTGTGCAGCAAGCAGTCTTACCCACAGAGTCATCTCTCTAGTGTCCACAAAGATTTTAAAATATCTGTATCTCATAATTCCTGGCATCCATCACCGTGATTTGTGTATGTCATTCATTGCCTGTCCAGCCGACCCTGGCACTTTAGCAGATTTTTATTGCAGCTCAGCTTTTCCTTCTCACGTGGTTGATAGCAATATCACAATTTCTTTTTTAAATTGGTTGAAGTTTCAAAATGTGGTTTTAAGTACCCCAGCTCGTTATTATGCTTCATAAATAGGTAGGATAACTGTCAGATTTGGGCAAATCTCTACCAAGGATCTCCTTTGGATCAGAGTATTTCAGATTTTCTTCTCTGAAAGTGCTCTGTGGTGACTCTCCTTATCTGTGGAGCTGACTGTATTAACTGTATTCAGTGAGTAGTGTCTGTCTAAGCCAGCAGTTCTCAAGTTTATGGGCCACGACCCCTTTGGGGGTCAAGCAACTCTTTTACAGGGGTCGCATATCAGATATTCTACATACCATATATTGATATTACAATTCATAACAGCAGCAAAATTACAGTTATGAAGTAGCAATAAAAATAATTTTAAGATTGGTGGTCACCACAACATGAGGGACTGTATTAAAGGGTCATAGCATCAGGAAGGTTGAGAACCACTGGTCTAAACTATAATTCTCTCTACTTGACTCATGTTAGCATCAATGTCACCAGCCCATCTTCAAATCAGCAAGCCTTAGTTTTTTCTGGTTATCATATTTTGGATACATTGATTCAAGTGTTTCATTTGAGTATCACTACTTTGGGAATGGTCTGAAATTCGTTTCAATTCTCCACTTTATGCTAGAAATATTTTAGTTAGGTACATATTTTCATGTTTTGCATGTGTATGCATGCCCGTGTATAGGGGTGGATGTGCACAAATTCGTATGTGCTGAGGCCAGAAGACAGTTGTGGAAATCATTCCTCAGATGCAGTCTACCTTCCTTCCTGAAACAGGATCTCTTACTGGCCTGGAACTTTATACGTAGGATAGGTTGATGGCTAGTGAGCCCCAGGGATCTGCCTGATCTTATTCTTCAGTGCCAGGACTACTGTTAAAGCTGGAGGTTGGGAGAACATTTCTATGACTGTCTGATTAGAACAAGCTGTTTTTAAGTGCACAGGAGACCCTAAGTCGGGGTGTCAGAGAGCCCCCCCCCCCAGCTTTTGAGGTCCCTTTTATGGGGAAGGGTTAGTTAGGGCTGAGAGAAAACAGCTGTTGAGATGATCAGCTGTTAGCATCAGGACAGAAGAGCGGGGAGCTCAGGGCTCAAGGCTGCCTGTGGGGTAGAAACCAGCAAGAATACATCCTGTGGAAGGGGCGTCATCACAGGTGTACAGGAGTTTAGCAAGACAAAGGGATGGGTATACGTCATGGGGTTATGATTCAGCAGAGGCGGAAAGACATGGTTTGCAGCATACATTAGGCTTAGGAAACAAACTTACCGTTATAAGGTATGGAGACTTAGTAACAATATATAACGATGTATAATGATATATAACAATGTATAATAGTGAATAACGATGTATAACAATGTACAACAATGTAGCTCCTGTTTTGGCTGCACACACAAACAAGCATGTGCCACCATGCCCGGCTTTTCAACATGACTTCTGCGGGTCAAACTCAGGTCTTGTACTTACAAAGCAAATACTTACCTGCTACGGCATCTCTTCTCCCACCATTTATTTTCATTTTCTCCACGTTTATCTAATATTTTTTTCCTTGAAATCTTTCCTTCATTGAACCTCATTTAGTAGTCTATGAATTTTTACATCCTGTCTCTCCCTAAATTGCCACATTCGTGTATGCTCCAGACTTGGCAGCTTTTTATGGGACCTGTAGGTCATCTGTGAGAGTGAAACTGTTTTCATAATAATACTACGCCAATGTAGGCATTAAGGTTTTATTACGTGTATTTGTTTATTTATCCTTGTGTGGAGGATCATGGGGACGTATGCCGTGGCTCAAGTGTGGAGATCAGAGCTAAGTCTGCGGGAGTCAGTTCCCTTCCTAGGTCTTGAAGGTCCCAGGCAATGAGCTCAGGTCGTCAGGCTTGGACACAAGCACCTTTACCCACTGGGTCATCTAAGCCACCCCACTCCACCCCACCTTGGGTGTCTAGCAGCCCTTCCCAGGTACTCTGTGGTATGTGTTACTGCAGCAGAGAGAAGCTGAGGAAAGAATTCAGTTGCTGTCTGTAACACTAGACCTTAAACTGGCCTGCAAAAAAAAAAGTGTAAGAGAATGTCATTCTCACAAATTTGTTTTTGGGTTTTGGAAAATATACTTATGCCTCAGAAAGGCATCTTTACATTCCTTTATTGTTATTCTTTAATGGATTTGATTCTAGGGTAGAACATATCTACTGCTTTAACCCACATAAGCAAAGGTGGTTTTGCTTTGAGTTTTGTTTTGATTTGGTTGGGTTCGTTCAAGACAGGATTTCATTCTGTAGCCCAGGATGAACTTGAATTTCTGATTCTCCTGCCTCAGCCTTCCAAGTGCTGGGTTTGCCAATCTATGCAGGTAGTTTTTTTTTTTTTTTCTTCCTCTTCTTTTCTTCACTAGGCAGCTGCCATATCCTTTCATTCAACAAAAGAAAATGTACTGAGTCTATATTCAAGATGGCTCTTTTGGGTATAAAATTATTAGAATTTCGTCCGCCCTCCCCAGTTTCTATGTCATCTAAAAGCATCATCTGTGAGGCTGTGAAATGCTCCTTCTTCTTCTTCCTCTTTTCAATTTCTGCTACTGTGTCTTAATTGTGGAAGCTAATGAGTTTCATTTTGACTTTCTCATCCATGCATGCAATGGACTCTGACCATCCTCCTCAACGACCCCCACCCCCTTTCTCCAACAGTCTAATGCACACACATTTTTCAAACTGAGCGAGCATTGTGTGAAGTGGATAAAGAAAGCTAAGTCTGGGTTGCACCATTGTGTCAGAATCCTGAACACTGAGTCAGAGCTCTAGTGAGGCAGCTTGGCCTGGTGGGGAATTGATACCCATGTGGAAACTCAGACTTTGGCTTCTGAGTGCTGTATCATCTACACAAGGAAATAGAGGGAGACAAGTTTGAGCCAGCACAGGATTTAGTCAGTGTTCTCGAAAGAGTGAATGGATTGTCTTAACTCTGATTTTCAAAGGCTGGTTGAATTTGGGTGGCAGAAAAAAATGCAGAGACAGAAAGAAGACTGAGCCAAAATGCTAGAAAGAAAAACAGGATAAAGCTCACTGCCCTCCAGGACAGATTCTTAGCCTTCTAGAGAATGCTTTCCATGTTATGAACTCTAATCTTCAATTAAAGTACATCAAAATGCACTCACACATACATGTATATGCACGAGTACACACCCACACAAGCACACTTGCCAATTGCCTGCTGTCTTTACACCCATGAAGTCTATCCAGAGGCCAAGTTTCAGAATCACTCTCTTCTTCAGTATGATGATGACAGATAACCATCAAAAATGTTTCTTTTTCAAAAGAAATCATTTTTATTATTTCTAATTATGTGTCTGTGGAGGGGGAGTGGTATATGCACAGGCTTGCAGGTGCCTCTGGTGACCGTAAGAGGGCATCAGATCCCATAGCACTGCAGTCACAGGTAGTTGTGAACCACCTGGCAAAGGTGCTGAGAACTGAACGCAAGTCTTCTGCAAGAGCAGTCCAGTGAAACCTTTCTCAAATTGTAATGTTCCTCGGCTCCTATGAAGCAAGACTGACATGGTTCTGGAATGCTGTCTGGACACCTAACCCTGGTAGCCACGGTAGGGAAGGCACAAGCTCAGTACTTGTAAAATGAAGGAGAAAAATCTCTTTATTACTTTGACCTTGGGACACACTGAAAACAGACAGGTTCTCAGCCCTCTCTGCTCCTCTGCTCTCTCTCCTTCTGGTCTCACCCAACGGTTACGGCTGCTCACTGATCTCGTTCTATCCACCCCGGCCAGTCTCCACACCTGCCAGACAAGGCTTGGATCCTACAACACCGTTCCAAAACCTGGCTTGTCTCACTGCCCGGCATTGTGAGCCTGCCACGACACCGGCCTGGCTCGTAAAACGTCCCTTTATGTGCTTTATGACTTAAACTCTTTTATTTGCCTGCAGGAGCCCTTTAACAAAATCACATTGAATTGACTTTCTCACACCAAATCAAATCTCCCTGGTCCCAGTTCAGTTGTCTTTGTCAATATGTATTTTATAAATGGAGTGAATTAACAGATGCTGTAGGAACGGAAGTGCTGGGGTAGCGTTTATGGTTTTTAGTGCTCTCTCTGGGCGGATGAGCGGCGTGGAAGCAGTATACAGGTATCTTGGGATGAAAGTCATCCCCTTGGATGTGTATTCTTAACCACTTTCCCCGAATATATTTTAAAACTCTTTATTACACATTTTCCCTTAGCGTTTTGCGTATATGGTTTTATCATGTATGCTGTTAATCTTAGCTTGGACTTGATGTATCCCTTAACATTAAAAGACAAAATTAAAACCTTCTCCATCATTCAGAGAGAACAGAGATTTTTCTGTTAGCCGTGAACAAGATCATTTCCTGACTTTAGATTATGTTTCCTTATATAAATCAGTTCCACGCAGTCTTTGATAGCAAATGCTTCTGAAATTATTTCAAGGCAGAATTCTGGGTTTACATGCCCTAGACTCTGCCTTGAGAAAAATTAATGAAGGCCACCAGAAAATGAATATTTTCTTTTAAGATGGGATTTCTAAATTTAGCACAGAAGGAGGGGGGGTTAGTATAGAAGTCTAGGGTAGAAAAGTTATCTGGAAGAAATTGCTCCCAAAATGTCTCCATATGACCATGAAAGTTTTTTGAAAAAACATAATACACACACACACACACACACACACACACACACACACACACACACACTTCATAAAATGTATGGCAGTGGTTTGGGGATCAGGCTTAACTGTTAATTTTGTGGTGGTGACCATAGCTCCATCTACTGGTTATTACAAGCAAGAATGTTCTTTATTTTATTTTTTATTTTTTATTTTTTAATACTCTTCCCTAATTTTCTAAATTTGTTCTGAAGACACTATTTGTAATCTGTTTCTTCTCTCTTATATGCCTGAAATGTAGAACCCCTTGCCCTAAAATATGACAAATGTAAACTGAAGGCCAAAGTTTACCCTGAGTTTTTCTACCCAGGACTGGTTTTCATACTTTACTGATTTTTCTTGGAAGTATAGTGTCTATTTCTTAGTTGTCTTTGGGGACTGTATAGCACATTTTATAGACTTAAACTATTTATAAATCATCAGATGTATTGATAAATATTTCTTCACTAGTCCTGGACATTGAAAGCAAATGCTGGCGCCACATTTGGTAACATGATTGCAAGCTTCTTCTAGTTCCTTCTTTATTGTCTACAAGAGCAAGTAAAAGAAGCCACCATTGACTGTCTACATGTTGTGAAAGACTATGCAGGCCTAAAATATAAACATCTACTCTTGTACATATTGATAATTTCTGTGTCTTGTTCAAAGACACTCTCCACGCTTAGACAAATGCAGTGGGGAGGCTTTGGGAGAGCAGGCCAGGCCATCAATAATGCACAGCCTCTTTTGGTTTTCTTTGGGCATATTTAAGATTGTGACTTCTGTGTGTCAGAGTTCAAAAGTCAAGTGCTGTGTGTGATAAATTAGGCAAGGGTCAAAGGTTGTTGCCATGCCTTTCAGAAGCTGGCCTGTCTCTAGCTTTTGCAGCTCATTCATGCTGAAGTGATGCACCATGGGTATTACTACCAGGCCCCGCTCTGCAACATCTGCTCTCCCTAAGTGAGTTAGTGCACGTCAGACATCTTTATGTCAGAATATCACAGTGATGGATGCAGTCTTCAGAAAATGCTGCATAAAAATCTGGTGTGCCGTTCTGGCCATTAAGTGAAATTACTATTTAAATTAATGGCACTGTCATGGTTTATCTGTGCAAAGAATGAACGCTGATTAGAGTATTAAGTAATTAGCAATTTATCACACTGGAACAAGGTTGATAATAATTAAAGAAGTAATGGTTTACCAAGGAAACTAGAAAGGGAGTCACTTCTTGTTATGTGAGTGAAATCTTGCCTGGAAATTCAAAAAAGCCAAGACGAAGCCCTTTGACAAAGAAAGCATCCTTTTTTTCCTCTCTTCTTCCCTCCGTATAAAACAGTTCATTATCAAAATTTTAGTTGACCTGTCAAAAGTCCCTCAGAGCGATCAGATGACTGATTAGGAGTTTCAAATTAGGTCAATGTCTGCATTTTGATTTCATACTTAAAGCATGGTGAAGCCATGCAGTAATTTGAGAGTAGAGGGGGAGAAACATTCTCCTCCCCAAAAGGCCAGTTTTCAGATTTTGATTGCTTCTTAAAATGGAAACACGAATAGTTTTAGAAAATTACTAGAGAAAAAAAAATGACAGTCAAGGATCCAAGGTTGTATTTAAATGTCTGTGTGTGGACAGAAAAAAAAAAATGTCTGTGTGTGGACAATATGTAACCCAAGCCCGTGGAGTCCAGGTTCATTTCTGTGTGTAGAGAACACACATATGTAAGTAGGCATTTTGCATGAATAAACCTGTCTTTACCCACATAATTAAGACTCGGTCTACAATGAGAACCCTGCTGTGCATATTTTATTATCAAGAACATGACCCGGGAAGGTTAATAAAAATTATTAATATCATAGTTTACTTTCAATTACTTTGAAGAGTTGTCATGTCACATTTAGATCTGCATGATACATCAAAACTCCATAATGACCAGTATCTATTATTAGACATATACACAATTTTTAAATACTTAAATCTTTTGAAGTATAAACAGCCGTGTGATTGATGGTTCTTCAGAGCCCTGACTGAGCAGCACCTTCCTTTAAGGGACCCACCTCACTGGGGTCTACTGGATGTTTTTGTTTGTTTGTTTGTTTGTTTTTGTTTTTTTAAAGGGGGCTTTGAAAAGTCTTTGGTCTGTTAGTAAGAATGCTGTTCCTAATGCGGGTGTTTGTACAGGACCAGATTAAACAATTCAGGACCCAGAACACTTGGAATTTGAAGTTCTTTGCAATATCAGTCAGGACTAATAATAAACAAACAGAACTCTAATTAAAATGAATCATTCATCAGGTTGCGGCACGACCAGATGCAGAGTCTAATAAGACAGCATGGTGACATGCCATCTAGGTTCCCGAATTTCCTGCATAATCTAACCCCTGAGTGCTGTTTATTTAACTGGTGCCTTTATGTCTTAATGTATGCTAGGTTTCTTCTGTGGCGATAAATAATAGGCATTTGGTCAGTAGGAGAGAAGTCTGTTGGTTCTTCAGGTGTATATGTCTCCCTTCAGGTGTGAGTCAGTGATTCTCCTGTAAGGCCACTTTCCCCAACCTGACAACCATGTCATCTGACAGAGCTGAGAAAGAATCAGAAAAACAGTGCCTGGCTGCCATTCTGTTGTTTTTCTATGACCACAAACACGTTCTACTAGTTTGTGGTGTGTGTGTGTGTGTGTGTGTGTGTGTGTGTGTGTGTGTGTGTGTGTGGTGTATGTGTTGGTGTGTGGTAGGGGGTGGAGGAATGGTATGTGGTGTATGTAGGGCGTGTAGTAGTGTGTGTGTGTGGTGTGGTGCAGTGTATAGTGTTTGAGAGGAGGTTATGGGGTGGTGTGTGTGGTGTTTTGTGTGTGTGTGTGTGTGTGTGTGTTGTGATATGTGTGCTGTGGTGTGGTATGTGTAGTATAGGGGAATGGTATGTGTGGTATGTGTGGGGTGGTGTGTATGATGTATGGTTTTATGTGTGTATGATGTATGCTTTTGTGTGTATGTGTGTGTGTGTCATATGGGGGTAAGGGTGTGGTGTGTGTATTCGTGTGTGTGTGTGTGTGTGTGTGTGTGTGTGTGTGTGTGTTATGTGGTGTGCTTTAGTTGGTTAAGAATTTTGCATAATGGGTTCTGATTATATTCAGCCCCCTCCCCCAAATTCTTGCAGCTCTCCCTACCCACCCAATTGTGTGTTCTTTTTTATTTTCTTAAATCCATCAAAGCCAATTTGTTCCCCCCTAAATGTATTCTTGGATGCCTGGCCTTCCACTGGAGAAGGATCACCTCACCAGGGGGCATACTCTTAGAACAGAGCTGACCTGACCGCCTTCCCCCAACCCCCAGCACTAACAAATTCTGTTATCTCCTCAGCAGTGGAGAGACTTCCTGATAACTTCTCACTCTATCCTGGGATTTGGGGTGACTTGGGCTTGCACAGAGATGGTGTGTGACATCAAAAGTAGTAATCACTGTGACTCACTGCCCTGCTGTTTTCTTTGTAGGCATCCACAGCCCCTTATAATCTTTGTAATCCTCATTCCACAGTGGTCCCTGAGCACTGGAAGGAGAACATAGGGTACATAGTCCATTTAGGGCTGAGCATTCCATGGCCTCTTACCTTCCCCCCCCCCCCATCTTGACCAGTGTGGTCACACAGTGTGGTCACTCACTATCTTCTTTATTGGTGTGCATTATTACAGGTATATAGCTGCTGAAGTCTGAATAATTGTTGTTGTCTTGTTAGACATGGTCTCATGTACCCCAGGACCTTACATTTGCTGTGTCACAAAAAAAAAAAAAAAAAAAACAAAAAAAAAAAAAAAAAAAAAAAACAAAAACCTGTACTTCTGAACTTTCTGCCTCCACCTCCCTAATGTTGGCATCGCAAGAGTGTACCACCATCTGGTTTCTGTGATGCAAACTGGAGAGCAAATATAGGCAAGCCCTCTGTCAACTGAGCCATATCTGTGACCTGGTTGTACATACCCAGTCTAATTCTGGGAGAAAGGAAGACTATGGTTGTTTCAGACTTCACAAGAGCACAAGAGGCAAATGCAACACCCCAGACAAAGACAGGCAGCCCTGACCACCATTTGCTCATCTGGGATGTCACTACATCTCCCGTCTCCCTTGTGAATTTCTAGAGCTTTCTCTCTAGGATCCTTTAGTCCGGCTAACCTACTTGTGCAACATGATGTTATCATCACAAAAGGGACAGGCAGTTTTGACAGAAATCTGATCTCTTTTTTTTTTTAATGGAGTGTGTGGGAAGAGTCAGGCCCAGCTGAATGATTTCCAAACACCTCCTCTAATGTGTTCATTTCCTAACGAGTGCTTGGTGCTCTTGGTAAGAACGACCCTCATTGCACATCTAAATCACCTTGGTGGGGAAATGTTACCTTTACGGTGGCTCCTTCACTGAAACTGCCCAACTCTGACGTTTTTATACCAAGCTTTACGGCTGCCTCAGTTTTCTTCTCCCCACCCCCCTTTTTTTATTTGATATTCATATATAACATTTTATTGTTGCAGGAATGCTGTGTTGTGGGCAGGATTATGTGAATATGTCAGATACCATATGCTGTTCAGCTTCCAGTGGAGAGTCTAAAGCACACGTTAGAAAGGCTGACCCCGTGCCAGTGAAATGCTGCGGGACGGAACTTATTCCAGACAGCCAGCGATGCTGCGGCGGAGTTGGATATAATCCTTTGAAATATGTTTGTTCTGATGAGATTTCAGCTGGAATGGCGATGAAGGTAATTGATAGAAAGCCTCTCGGAGGTGCCGCTCTGGCGATGGAAAGAGAAACACGTTGTTCATAACTATTTTTTTTTCCTAAAATGGGAATATAAAAACTCATGTGTGCATTATTCATTTTTGCATTCTATCCATATTAATACAGAATGAGTTTGTCATGATTGATGCCAGCACAATGAATTCTAAAGGAATTCCTAATGATTAGCTGTTCTCGGGGAAGCTTTACCCAGCACTTCAGACGAGCCGAGGGCTAGAGGTGTGTGCTCTCAGAGCACCGAGCACTGTCCTCCCTAGCCCCTGCATAGCGCCATTTACAGTCCTGGGTGCTGTGGCTGCCAGCTCTGGTGCTTCGTGTCAACTGTCAACCTCCTGTGATTTAGAATTACCGAGACTCGCACCTCTGATGGTGTCTGCGGGTGTGTTTTCTAGAGGAAATGACTGAAGACGTAACACTCACTTCGGGGGGTGGGGGGCTGTGTGTAGGAGGCTGGGCAGCACTGTTCTATGGGATGGGCAGAGAGGGTGAACTGAGTAGCAGGTATGCATCTCCATTTCCTCACGTGAGACCTGTTCTCATTGTCTAACTTCATGAAAGTGAGCCTCTCTGTGGACTTAACTATAACTCCCAGTAAGTCTGGGGCTCTCTGAAGCATTGGAGATGGAGCACACAGCCTTGCACATGCGACAAGCATTTCCCCTATCAGTAAGCTGCATCCCCCCAGCTCTAAAATGATGTAGGGGAAGGAACCGTTTTATCCTGGAGTTCACTACCTTCCTTTATGAGGAGTGTAGTTTCATAATTGGTTTGATAATTTACTGTTACTTTTTGTCTGTTTCCACCTCTTAGTTGGTCCTGGTCTCTTTTAATCGGTTAGTATTTTCTTCTAGCTCTTCTCATCCGCTAATAAATTCCTTGTTAACCTCAGTCAGGTATTGCTTTCAATTTAGGTTTTGACTTTTCCATTAAGTTTTTTAAAATGAGAACCATTTTGTTTTAAGGGGCCTTTTGGGTTGGAGAGACTATGTTTGTGAGTTTGATGATATTGATAAGGTTGCTTTGTGTTGGCTTGCTTTATTTGTAAATAGTTTCATTAGTTTATTTAGCATAGCTCTGGCCCTTCTTTCTTTGGCCTACTCTTGCTTGCCCTAAGCTCATTCATCTTTAATGTTTTATAATTGCTTCCTTCAGCAGAGGCTGTCTGAGGACTTGCTGTGCATGGTCATGGTCTGTCTATCAGTGGCAAGCATGGCAGGGTAGTCACCTGTCAGGGAGCTTGTTTGCCAGGGAGTCAGGTGATTGAGAATGGTAACACATATCCTAGGACTCTAGGCCAGCTTGGGTGTGGGTTTGCCTAGCTGCCAGCTGTGTAGAGACGAAGAAGCCACAGGAGAGCTCCTGTTCCAGACTCTGCAGGTTTACCTTCCCTTTCCCCTTTCCCTATTTTAAATCTGTGTCCTGACCAGTGTGCCATCTCTGCTCCTCTCAGTCTCACTGGCTCTTCTTCAGCTAGTCTTATTCTGGCATGCACTGCCAGCTTCAGCTAATAACAACACACACACACACACACACACACCACACACACACACACATACCACACACACACAAACACACACCACACATACATACCACACACACACCACACACACACACCACACACACACACATCACACACACACACCACACACATACCACACACACACACCACACACACACACATCACACACACACACCACACACACACCACACACACACACCACACACACCACACACACACACACCACACACACACACCACACACACACACACCACACACACACATCACACACACACACACCACACACACCACACATCACACACACACACCACACACACACCACACACACACATCACACACACACACCACACACACACATCACACACACACACCACACACACACACACCACACACACACCATACACACACATCACACACACACACCACACACACACACCACACACACACCACACACACACACCACACACACCACACACACACACACCACACACACACACCACACACACACACACACCACACACACACACATACCACACACACACCACACACACACCACACACACACACCACACACACCACACACACACACACCACACACACACACCACACACACACACACCACACACACACACACACATACCACACACACACCACACACACACACACATACAGCGCTGACAACGTGTCTTAGGACCCACCCCTGGAGCCATCCAGGGCAAGTTTTTTAATTTTTCATGCCATGCCAGAGATCTTTACCAGACACTTGTCCCCCTGTTATCTATCAATCCTGCTTACCTACTAAGCCAACCACACATTTTAGAGTTTTGTTGCTTAAACAGACTTCTGGAGTAGAAAAGTTCATATAGTGATGGCTCAGTAGAATATAATTTTCAGCTTTATTTAGATGTAATTGGTGTGTGTGTGTGTGTGTGTGTGTGTGTGTGTGTACACTATGTAGCATAACTTATATGTATACATTAGAAAGTTATCACCAAACAAACAATTTAGTATATGTGTAACTTCACAAAAATACCAGTTTCTTTCTGTTTTAAGTTTCTGTGAGTAGGAATGTGGTGGGAATGTTTCAGATCTGTCCTTTCAGCAGCTGTATTTTGTTTAATTTTGTTTGGTTTGGATTGGATTGGATTGGTTTGGTTTGGTTTGGTTTGGTTTGGTTGGGTTGGGTTGGGTTGGGTTGGGTTGGGTTGGGTTGGGTTGGGTTGGGTTGGTTGGTTGGTTGGTTGGTGGTTTAGAAATTTTCATATCACAGCTAGTATTAGCCAGGCAGCTTTTTTTCCCAGTAGCATCTTAGAAAGCAGTGTCACCTCCCGGCACTTCACAAACATCCTAGAGATCACAGTGGGAAGGGAAAGCAAAGACTCTTGGCCTCTGCTAATACACGCGAACTTGGAAATTGGTGTCTTCAAAGGTAAGGAAGGAGTAGCTGGTCTCAGGGGGGAAGAAAGAATTGTCTCTGGCCAGCTCAGCTCCTGCCTCTGCTCCTGCCGCTGCTTTCCAACGTTGACAAATACTGGAATGCCCTGTGTGTTACTCCCCTGCCTGTTTCCTTAGGCTTCTTTTTTTTTCCTACATGTAATCAGATTGTTTACTGTCCTTTGAATAGGCTTTAGAGAGAGAGAGAATGATAAACACGTACTTACTTTCCCTTTTTAATGAAATTGCCACCATGTTTTTCTGAAGAAACGTTATTTTGATGAACTTGGAGAGAATAATTTAACCTTTCGTGAAAGAGAGAAGTTAAATTTTAATATGAAAACTGTTTTAAACCCATTTATTAGTTATATACAGGGATGCAGTGTGGATCTGTGTCATGTGACTGTTGCCTTCTCTATGGCTCCTATAATTTAAAATGATTAAGCACTTAATTTCCTCAGATTAGAACATTCACTGGTAAGTATAAAGAACCTAGAGATTCCTCAGAAAAAAAGATAAACAAGTGTAAATAATTATAATATCAATCTTTAATACTTTGCTGTTCTAAAACTATGTATTGAGGGTCTAACTTGCCTTTTTAAATTTTTTGCTACGTTTATTTATTTGTGTCTTGAGGTCAGGGACATCTTTGTGCCATGGAGAAGTCAGAGAACAGCTTTGCAGAGTTGCTTCTCTCCTACTACACGGGACCCAGGGATTGAACTTAGATCTCTGATTTGGCATCAGGAGCATTTATGCACTGAACAGTCTTGCTGTTATCAATCAATCAATATCAATCAATCAGTATCAATCTTTCTTACAGCACATAAGTGCAGATTCTCACAAATTTCATCCTATATTTTTTTTCCAATATACCACATGAAAATGTCAACGTTCACATGGAAACCTGCAGTTCCTGTTTGCCATGAGTGCTCTGAGCTCAGGTTCACTTCAGGTGTCAGGTCATTTGATTCACAGACCAAGACTTCCTGGTGCATCTAGTTTCCAATTCATGTACTCATGCAGAAGACGCTTTGATTTTATATGATGCCCAAGTTCCCAGAAGTAAAGAGACACATCCTTCCTGAGTCTCTGCTCCTTCTGGTATGCAACTTCTTCTCTATTGTGTGTTTTAAACTGTTCATTTATCACAAGGTGTAAAATACTTCATCTAAGTGATACAAAATTACATTCTACATGGCTGAAGAAAGTTCACAAACCCTCTTGTCCCTTTCCCAAACAGGAAACCAGAGTATGTGCGACCATCTGCCCAGCAACCATGAAAGTCACAGCACACTGTGGCCGGTGCGACTTCAATGCCACCACCCATATCTGCAGGGTGACAAGAGGACCTCTCAATCCCATAGGGAAGAAAGCAGCAGAAGGACTGTGTTCTGCAGCAGAGGAAATAGTTCATTCTGGAGATGTAAATACACGCTCTTTCATAGGTAAGGGATCCCACCCACTGCCCATGCTGTAGGTCTAGTGAGAGGCTACTGCTGGTACAGACTCTATTTCTCTCCGGTAACCACCTACAGGTCAATCAATGCCAGTCTGTCTATCATAATTTTAGGGCAACTTGTTGCACAATAATCAATCACATAATCTGGATGCACTCAAAGTCGGTTATTTAGATTTTAAGTCTATCCTTCAGCAAAGATACCTGCTATTTTAAATTAAATTTTTTTTAAAAAAGAATAAAGAGCAAGACATAAATAAGCTATCTGTACCTTTCTGGAACATTTCACTGATTGACAATTAACTACCATTCTCAAAATTACAAGGCAACTTTCAGTGAGAGCTGCCATTGGATACTGCTGTACCTGGAGGCAGGAAGAACAGAGAAGCCTGTCAGGCTACTCATGAGACCCAAGAGCATTGCTCTGAGGAAGGAGATCACTCCAGAGTGGGACTGTCCCTGAAATGGTGGGTCATCCTCAGAACAATAACCTTCACAGCCACTGAGATATTAACTTCTAACTACCATTCTGCACTTCTGGATTCATCTAAGTAGGAGTACTTAGCACGCAGCACTGGCTGAGCTGGACAAGAAGCTCTGTAGAACTGAAGATCATCTCTAAATTGTCTCTGTTATTTATTACATTTTTATTATTCGAATGTTTACCAAAGTCCTTACAGAATATGCTTGGTTTTTGAGCAAAAAGATGTATGGATACATACTGAGCCAGAGAGTCTGTCTAAGTTACATAATTCATACACACTGTAGTTAAATAGACAAACCAAGGCTATACTCAGCATGAGCCATCACCAGGGCCTTACTTAACCACAGGCAGTAAGCATGTCAAATTTCAGGAATGGAAAGCTCCAGGTGGGATGCCAGACTAGACAAGAAAGCTTACAGAGCCAGGGTGAAGTATAACCAGTGGGTACTTACTCCCAGTTCTGTGCTAGGTAGTCAGCACTCCCTGCATACTCCCAAGGCAATTATCTAGTGTGATCATAGGAGGTGAGGAAATAGAGGGTCAGAGCTGGAAAAGGAGCTTCCTTTGGGAAGCAGACAGCCCACACTTGATGTATGCTGAAGCATGCAATTTCTGCTTCATGTGGGCAAGCAGCTTCCTTCAGAGGACTTGGCACCTTTCTTAAGTGATGCTTCCCCTCCCTCAGCCCTTCATCATCCTACTCAAGTCCAAGATGATAATCTTTGGTCCAGGCTTCCCAGGTCAGCCATGAATCCCTTCTGTCCCTGCAACATCTGGCTTAAAAAGGCCACTCACTTTCCTGTATGGTACTTACTGTAGACACTTAACCCATCTTTCCCACTAATCTGAAATATTCTTATAAATAATATGTTAGGATTTAACACATGACTCATAAACAAAAATTACTTAATAGATGAAATAAACAAAATAACATTAGGAAAGACTTCAAAATAGACCTCAGTCTGACCAGCCTTCCCATCTCCCGCTGTCAGTTAAATATCGCACCCGTGGACCCTCATTCTTAAATGATTGGGTTTCCATCCCAGAGAGGTCCCTGCTTTTATCTGCCACCTGCAATCAAGTCAAGATTTTGAAGAGCTCTCAACACATACTTGCAGGAGCCTTCTTCCAAGATAAATAGACGTGCTGCTGATGTGACAGAAGGGCTTTTAAAACCTACACTCCAGATTGCTTTCCCCACCAGAAGACGTTATAAATTGAACATGAGAAACAAACTTTCTCGTTTGTAGCAGTACTGTGGTAGAGCCCAGCATCTTACTCAGTCTTAACAAGCACGCTCCCATGGAGCTGCATCCACAGACAGCTCTATGTATTTGTTTTGAAACCGAGTTTCACTAACTTGCCAAGGCTGGCCTTGAACTTGCTACATAGCCTGAGCTGACTTTGAACTTATGATCCTCCTTTACTTTACTTGTTCATGAAAATTGTTAAGCACATACTGATGAGTCCGTTTACTGTGCACTATACGCATTTAGGGCTCTGGGATTAGATAACCTGTCAGGTGGCTTGTCACTCCATTAATTGAATTCATTAATTGTCTGGATTCACCAGTGTATGCCTCTCCCTCCCTGCATCTTTGCCACCCACACTGTCTTTCTTCCTCCCTCCCTCCCTTCATCCCCCTCCATCCTGCCCTCCATGTGTGTTTGTGTCTGTGTGTATGTCTGTGTTTGTTTGTATGTATATGAGAGAGAGAGAGAGAGAGAGAGAGAGAGAGAGAGAGAGAGAGAGAGAGAGCTCTTGAGTTCTTTATATAAATTAGATATTAGCTCTCTGTCAGATGTGGAGTAGGTAAAGATCTCTTCCCGTTCTGTGTGCTATCATTTTATCCTATTGACAATGTCCTTTCCTTTACAAAAGCTTTTCAGTATCAAGAGGTTCCATTTGTTAATTGTTGATCTCGGAGCCTGTGCTATTGATGTTCTGTTCAGGAAGCCCTCCCATTCACTAATACACTCAAGGCTGTTCTCTACTTTCTCCTCTGTCGGGTTTTGTTGAAGATGCTTTCCTTTCTTCTATTGTATACTTCTGGCTTCTTATTGAAAATCAGATGCCCATAGGTGTGTGGATTTGTGTCTGGGTCTTTGGATTCCATCCGATTCAGCTCCATTGATCAGTGTGTCTGTATGCCAATTGCATGCAGTTTTTGTGACTACAGCTCTGTAGCAGAGCTTCAGATCAGGGAGGATGATATCTTCAGCCATTGTGGGATTTTGTTTTGTTCTTCCATATGAAGTTGAGTGTTATTCTTTCAAAGAATTGTGTTGGAATTTTGACAATGGAGATTGCATTGAATCTGTCGATTGCTTTTTGGTAGGATTGCCATTTTTACTGTGTTAATCCTACCAACTCATGAACATGGAAGATCTTTACAGCTTCTGATATCTTCTTCAATTTCCTTCTTCAAAGACATGAACTTCTTATTACACAAGTCTTTCATGTTCTTGCTTAGAGTTACCCCTGAATACTCTGTATTAGTTGTGACTATTGTGAAGACTGTTTACCTGATTTCTTTCTCAGTCATTTGACATTTCTATATAGGAGGGCTACTAATTTTTTTTTAAGTTTATCTTATATCTAGCCACTTAGCTAGAGGGATTTATAAGCTGTAGCAGTTCCCTGGTAAATTTTGGGGGTAACTTACATATGCTATCGTGTTATATGCAAATAGCAATACTTTGACTTCATTCTAATTTGTGTCCTCTTGATCTCCTTTAGTTGATTTATTGCCTCAGCCTGAACTTCAGCTGTTATATTAAATAGATATGGAAAGAGAAGACAGCCTTGTCTTGTTCGTAGTTTTAGTGGAATTGCTTTGAATTTCTCTCCATTTAATTTGATGTTGGCTATAGGCTTGCCGTAAATTGCCTTTATTATGTTCAGCTATGTCCCTTGCATCTCTGATCTCTCCAAGATTTTTATCATGAAGGGGTGTTGGATTTTGACAGAGGAATTTTGACATCCAATGAGATGCTCGTGTGGTTTTCTTCTTTCGGTTTGTTTATATTGTGGATTACATTGACAGATTTTTGTGTTTAATTTTCCCTCTTTATTGGATCTTCATGTGTCAGGATGACTGTGGCCTCATAAAATGAATTTGACAATGTTGCTTCTGTTTTTATTTTGTGGGATAATTTGAGGAGTACTGATATTAGGTCTTCTCTGAAAGTCTGGTAAAATTCTGTGCTAAACCCATGTGACTCTGACCTGTTTTTGGTTGGTAGACATGTAATGACTGCTTCTATTTCCTTAGGGGTTACTGGTATACTTAAATTGTTTAGATGATCTTGATTTAACTGTGGTAAGTGGTATCTGTTAAGAAAAAATTCCATTTATTTCAGATTTTCCAACTTTGTGGAGAACATATTTTTGAAGTATAACATAATGAATGATTCTTTGGATTTCTTCGGTATCTGTTATTA
Source organism: Arvicanthis niloticus (assembly GCF_011762505.2). NCBI lineage: Eukaryota > Metazoa > Chordata > Mammalia > Rodentia > Muridae > Arvicanthis > Arvicanthis niloticus. Next base: position 62,135,280 of record NC_047667.1, read on the forward strand.
AGTTTCTGGTTTTGTTGATTTGGATATTCTCTCTCTCTACTTTTTACTTAGGTTAGATAAGGGTTTGTCTTGTTGATTTTCTCAAAGAACCAACTCTTAGTTTCATTGATGCTTTGTATTACTCTCTTCATTTTGATTTTATTGATTTAGCCCTGAGTTTGATTATCTCCTGCCATCTACTCCTTTGGGGTGTGTTTGCTTCTTTTTGTTTGAGAGCTTTCTGGTATGATGTTAAGTTGCTAGTATGAGAACCCACTAACTTCTTTATGAAGGCACTTAAGTGCTATTAACTTTCCTCTTAGTATTTCTTTCACTGTGCCCCATAAGTTTGAGTATGTTGTGCATTAATTTTTATTAAATTCTAGGAAGTCTTCATTTATTTCTTCCTTGACCCAGTGGTCATTGAGTAGAGTTTTCAGTTTCCATGAGTTTGTAGGCTTTCTGTATTTCTGTTGTTGAAGTCCAGCTTTAATCCACGGTGATCTGACAGGATACAGTCCATTATTTCAATTTTCTTGTATCAGTTGAAACTTCCTTTGTGACCAAGTATGTGGTCAGTTTTTGAGACTGTTCCAGAGATGTGAAGAAGGGTGTGTGTGTGTGTGTGTGTGTGTGTGTGTGTGTGTGTGTGTGTGTTTGAGTAAAATGTTCTGGAGATTCTTGATAGTCTCATTTGACTCAAACTGTTAGGCCTATTATTTCTGTTTAGTTTCTGTCTGGATGATGTATCTTGGTGGGAGTGGGGTGTTGAAGTCTCTCACTCTTAATGTGTAAGGTTCAATGTGTTATTTAAGCTTTACTAATATTTCTTTTACAAATGTGGCTGTCCTTGCATTTAGGACATAGGTGTTAAAAATTGAAATGTCATCTGGATTTTTCCTTTAATGAGTATGAAATTTCCTTCTCTATGTCTTTTGATTAATTTTGGTTTAAAATTTATTTTGTTAGATATTAGAATAGCTACACCAACTTGTTTAGTGGGTCCATTTGTTTGGAAAATCTTTTTCCAACCTTTTACTCTATCTTTGATGTTGAGGTGTGTTTCTTGTATGCAGAAGGATCAATGGTGGTTTTATATCCATTCTGTTAGCCTGTGTCTTTTTATTGGAGAATTGAGTCCATTGATACTGAGAGATAATAATAACCAATGGTTGTTAATTCTTAATGTTAGTTTGGTGGTGGTGGTGGTGGTGGTGGTGGTGGTGGTGGTGGTGGTGGTGGTGGTAGTGGTGGTGGTGGTGGAGGTGGTGGTGGTGATGGTGGTGGTGATGGTCCTGGTGGTGTATATGTGTTTCCCTTCTTTAGGTCTTGCTAGTATGAGACTATTTATGACCTATGTTTTCATTGGTATAGTTAGCTTCCTTGGATTGAAGTTTTTTCTTCTAGGATTTTCTGTACGCTGTATTTGTAGATAAATACAAGTATAAGTTTAAATTTGACTTTGTTATGAAATGTATTATTTTCTTCATCTACAGTGATTGAAAGTTTTGTTGGGTATAGTAGTTTAGACTGGCATCTGGGGTCTCTTAAGAGTCTTCAAGTCATCTGCCCAGGCCCTTTTGACTTTTAATATCTCCATTGAGAAGTCAGGTGTAATTCTAATTGGTCTGCCTTTATGTGTTATTTGGCCTCTTTCTCTTGCAGCTTTTAATATTCTTTCTTTATTCTGTGTGTTTTGTGTTTGATAATTCTGTGGCATGAGGACTTTCTTTTTTGGTCCACTTTATTTGATTTTCTTTAAGCTTCTTTTATCTTTATAGGCATGTCCTTCTTTAGGTTAGGAAATTTTTCTTCTATGATTTTGTTAAATATATTTTCTGGGATCTTGAGCTTGGATTCTTCTCCTTATTCTATTCCCTTTATTCTTAGGTTTAGTCTTTTCACAGTATCCTAGATTTCCAAGATGTTTTGTGTTAAAATTTTTATTTAACATTTTTGTTGGCCAATAAATCTATTGTTTTTCTAGCATATTTTCAACCCCTTAGATTCTTTCTTCCATTTCTTATATTCTGATTGGTGACGCTTGAGTCTACAGTTCCTGTTTGCTTACCTAGATTTTTCCATTTCCAGAATTTCCTGTTTTTGTTTTCTTTATTGCTTCTATGTCCATTTTCACGTCTTGAACAGTTTCCTTCACCTATTTGTTTGTTTGTTTGTTTGATCTCTTGGCATTCTATTTAAGGGGTTTATTTTCTCCAATTTTTTGTTCATCTTTTCTTTGATTTCTTTAAGGGATCCCCCCCCCATTTCTTCATCAATGATCTCTGTCATCATCATAAAGTTGGTTTTAAGGTCATTTTCTTATGCTTCAGCTGCATTGAAATATTCAGGTCTTTCTGTCTCTGGTGGTACCATATTACATATCTGTTGTTGATTGTGTTCTTACACTAGCGTTTAGGCATCTGGGCCTGGGTGATTAAAGTTCTAGATTCTGATTTCCGAGATTGTCTTTGTTGGATGGGTGTTTTGTTCCTTGATTTCTGTTTCCTCTTTGGTCTTCTGGTCTTTGTAGCCTGGATTTCTGGTGGCCTGCTTGAATGATGATTCACTAGGAAATCTGTGACTAGTTTAGAGGCTTGATTTCTGGCAACCAGCTTTACCTGTGGCTCAGTAGGGCGGTCTTTGTTCTTCTGACTAATGTGACTTGTACCTGAGAAGCTGGAGTTTGGTGAAATTGAGGATTGGGACCCTTCTGCAGGGTGGCTGGTAAGGAGGGAGTAGAGAAGCTAATGTGTCTTTAGGGACCTAGTCTAGGGAGTAAGGCACTTCAGCTGGTAGGGGCTCACTCACCTGTCCTTCTCATTCCCATCTTAGTTTTGAGATAGGTTCTCCCACTGGTTGAGTGCTCTGGGATCCACCTGTCTCTACGCTGCCCCACCCATGACTCCCACGCTGGGATTCCAACTCTGCTGAGCATAGATTTACCAGGTATCCTGGGTGTAGGGTTCACGTTAACATGCTTATACAACAAGCACTGCACAGTCTGAGCCCTCCCTCCAGTTTCTCATTGTTTCTTTATAAACATTTTTCTCTTCAGAAATGATGAATTCCTTGCTGTGAGACTACCATCTCCACATCTAGTTAACACTTCAGGTTTTTTTTTTTTTTTTCATGCTCTATAAAATAGATTTTTATTTATGCATGAAGCAGGGAGAGCATTAAATATTAGTTCTATGTTTATTAGTACAAATGTTTAGAGATCTTGATTTTAGGGCGTTAGAGACATGAGTGTCAAGGTAAGAATCTGTTTTTGTGGAGGACCAGAGCTCAGTTCCCAGACATCTTCTGGCCTCTGCAGGCACCAACATGTGCACACGCACACACACGCGCGCGCGCGCGCACACACACGCACACACACACACACACACACACACTCAAATACAGAGAGGTGAAGAAATAAAAATTAAAAATTATTTGACTTTAATTCTTAGTACAAAAGGAAATTTTTAGTAAAGCAAAAAAGGAATAAAAAGATAATCCTTCAGAGTCTGATTTTTGTCTTTCAGACACAGACCTCAAGCCCAGTACTATGTATGAATATAGAATTTCTGCATGGAACAGCTATGGGCAAGGATTCAGCCAATCTGTAAGAGCCAGCACAAGAGAAGATATACCTGAAGGAGTCAGAGCTCCTAGATGGGCCAGGACGGGCAGTCATGAAGATGTTATTTTCTTACAGTGGAAGGAGCCCATACAGTCAAATGGTATTGCGCTACTTCAAAAATAGAATTACCAATTTAGTAAATGCCAACAGTTTGGAAATGAGTGTATTGCACATTGACAGTGGGAAATGTTTGCCGATAAAGGGAAACCTCTTGTGTCCACTCATTGCTCATTGTTTTGAGACAAAATAAATAACAATGCTAAAAGTGATCACTCAAGCCTCCCAGACCATCACACCGACTAGAGCTGCTTTCAAATAAGCAGATTATAGTCAAAGTCAAAATTGTCCTATTGTTGAAAGTAAGTTTTTTTCCGCCATGAACAGAGATAAACATAAATAACTCTGTTCTGCAATTCATCTTCCCTCTGGTAATATAATTGAGAATCACTTGATCAAACAAACAAAAACATGTTATATTTTAAAATGCTACAGTAGCCCACTTCTTTAAAAATTCTATGACAAGGCTGCTGAGACAGCTCAGTAGTTAAAGAACATGTTCCACCATGCATAGCTACCTGAGTTTGATCCCTGGGACATGCATGGTAGGAGAGAAATGACTTCATTAAAGTTGTCCTCTGACTTCTGTCCTCTGACCTCCGACCTCCACACAAATGCATGTACAAATGCACATACACATATGCAAGTGCATAAAGAAATGTAGTTGGGAAAGTTCTATGACAGTGTTGTTTGATATTTGAAATGGCATGACGCACGACAACGCTGTTCTGCCTTCCAGGTCCCATTATTCAGTATATTCTTCTTCGAGACGGAAGGGAGGTCTTTCGGGGAACAGAGCTGAGTTTCTCCGACACACGGGGAATTCAGCCACTCCAGGAATATTCCTACCAGCTGAAGGCTTGCACAGCTGCTGGCTGTGCTGTCAGTTGCAAGGTGAGAAGAACTTGCCTAACCATGGGAAGAAGAGTCCAGGGTGAGGGCTGTGTGAACGAACATCTTGGGCATGATGTTTCCAAGGCCAGAAAACCCTGTCTCCTTCAGAGTGGCATCGACAGGAGTGTGTGTCATTGGGTGTTGACACACTTACATCTGAAAGGGGAGATTGTCACAGAGGCTTAACCACATATCAGTGCTTTATTAAGAGCGGTAAACTCTTAATTATCAGTGACTTTTCACAACCCTCTCCCATTAATTATCTCTGGGCAGTTGCTGTGATAATTCCCCAGCCGGTCTCACAATGCAGGTTGGTGTCAATTCAAGAAAAGAGTTAATACACAATACATGTTCATATTAGTGCCAGGTCTTTACATCCTAAGTACACAGAGTTCATATGGCAGGAGAAGAAATTTGATGGAAAAAAAAAAAACCCTTCCAGTTTTGAAAAAAAAAACAAGTGGCAGTGGCAGTGGCAGCTTTGAGAGAGGTGCTTGGTGACACACTGGCACAGGGATCAATGCCCTCCCTTCTCAGGCAACAGAGTGTATCATCACAGTCATGGGACCAGATGAGCTGCCATCATGAAGGTGATTCTGAGGCTACCTCTCAGTTTTGTTGCTTTTACACCATCCCATGGATCTTTCTATTTCCCAATGACATGCCCCCCTCCCCAACTGTGTGGCCATCCAGTCTTACATTCTCAGATTCCAGAACGTTAAAGCAGAAATAAAGAACTCTTTAGATGATCCTCAGTCACAGGTACTGTGTCACAGTGGCAGGGAATGGAATAAGACAGTAGTATTCTACAAGGCTGTAAAATGTCCCAAACTGCTCATCAGTTTATAATATTGTAGTGCCAGGGGAATGTTAGTGATCCCCAAGAAAACACACAGGAGCCAATCTGATGCAACTCACAGCAGGGTTTTTACTCTATTTGATCTAGCTCGCCACCCCCCACCGCACCTGGTTTTGGTAGAGAGACAGGCCTCTGAATGTCTATCAGGGCAAGGCTTTATAGTAAGCAGAAAGCAGGAAGTATGTGTCCAAGCATCTAGTTAGAAAGCTACTGTGGCCTTCAACATAACTGGCTGGTGCTGGGAGTCATATCATAAACTCAATTTCTGCTTTTCTCTGCTTTGGTGGTCATTAGGCAGAGGGTGGGCTTGCAACCTGGGGTGCAGGTTTCTTGGGGGAATAACCTGGAGATGCTGGTCTTTTTTAGGGTGTAACCTGGAGATGCTGGTCTTGTTGGGGATTAGGCAGGAGACTAGAGCTAGGCTCCCATATTGTCGGGGGGCGGGAGGGGAGCAACTTGGAAACTACTGCTAGGTACCAGCCTGTTAGTTTACCTGAGTTCAAACTCAGGTCAGATTCTCTAAAATGGAGTCTGACTTAAAGGATTTGGCATCTCCTCATCATGTCAACAAACTGTCTGCACTTAGAAAAACCAATGTATGAATGTGCCGTGTGGATAGTGACCTCAACCTTCATTAGCAGTCATGCTATAGAGTAATAAAGGCCCAGATTTAGGATCCTGGGATCAGAAGGAGAGGCTGGGAATGTAGTCAGCTGGTAAAGTGCTTGCCTAGCTTGCACAACGCCCTGGTGCAATGTCCCAGCCCAGCTCTGCAGAAACTGGGCATGTGCTGAAATCCCAGCCTTCTAAGGGAAGGCAGGACAACCAGGAGTTCAAGTCATTTTCAGCAACAGTAAGTTTTGGGGGAGCTACACAATAGCATCTCAAAAACATGGCAAAGATAAAACAAGATGCAGGTGACACAGTACACAGGTTTTGATGTGAACTCTGTACAGAAGATACAATTGTGTCGAACCTGCATCCCATGTTCATATACACCTCTGGGGTTGCTGTGGCTGAGCCCCAAGATTAAACTAGGAACTACTTAAAACATTATGAAATTTATAGGCAATGCTTTTCTGTTTCTCAAGCACAAACATTGTAGATGGCAATGTTGTGTCACACTGTCAAAAGTTGGACGCCCAGAGAAGGAGAAAGTGTATTTATGTCCAAGATGTGTAGCTTCAGCTGTTTGTAGGTGCAGTTGCTGTGGCCCAGGCAGAAACAAAGACGTTAAAGCAATAAGATTATCTTCAAGCCTCTCAAAACTATTAAAGAGAAAGAGCAGATAGCAGGGAGGTAGAGGCAGATATCGTTTGTCATTGTAAATGGAAAAATGCCGCATGCTAGGCCAGGAGAGGGGTTTGCTAGGAAGATCTGTGCAAGGAGTTACAGCAGTAGGTTTAGATGCGATCATCGGAGGCACTAGGGAGAAACAGAAGCAGAGCAATGAAGACTGCCTCAAAATGGAGAAGAAAGGAAACTGAAAAAGAGACTGAGGAGAAACAGAGTTATGTAGAAAATTTAATCACGTGCCATTTCCCAGAAGCCAGCTTTGTAGGAAGAACCCTGGGAGACACCCTGGCAGACAGAATGACTCCAAAGCTCTCAGGTTAAGACTTCAGGAGAGTGGACTCTGCACTCACTTGCGAGAGCCACACGACACTCTGAATCCGACTCAGAAGCCACCACACACTTGGGCAGTTTTGTTCAACAGAGCTGCGGAGATAACCGAGCCTACCACTACGCCGACAGATGGCAGCTGATTGGCTCAATGAAAGTTATGGTCTGAACAGTCCTTGAACAATTCTGTATTTGTACAGAACAGGGCCCGGGTCTACCAGATGCCAGAGCAATTGGTTAAAACATGAACTCAGGTTCACCCTGGGGGAAAACATATCCCCAAGAGCACGTGCTGTTGGTCCTGGATAAATATCTTTGACATCCATTTTTTTGATCCATACTTTGACACCTGGATGATTTTTTTTTTCCTTCTCACTAGGCTTGGTTCTTTTTCTAGAACACCAGTGCAGATAGTTGCAGTCATCTCGAGAAAAATACAGGGAAGTCTGCCCTTGATTCCGCTTAAAGCCTGCTCCGTGCAAGCAAGTTCAGGCCTAGCTTTTGCTCCATATTTACTGATGCTTAACTTTACAAAATCAGGCTGTTAAAATGCAAAGACACTGATGGGCCATATGGAACACAGTTCTCCAGGAAGACAGTCTGCCGTGCGGGTCGCACTTGTTTAAACTGAGGGCCGCACTCTGCCTTCAAAATTGTTGTCGGACCTGTTGTGATAAATAGTAGTTGGAGACTTATGTAATGTATTCAAGGTCAGATTTCATTGTTTAAATAGGATGAGGGGGGAGGAATGGAAAGTGGGGCGGTGGGAGGCGCTTCTCCGAGCCTTTGCTAATGATATGCCACGCCAGACAGCAAGGCTCTAAAACAAAAGCGACATTTTCATTGATCAAGATTCCTCCTCGTGGACAATGGCAATAAATGGCTATTTAATTTCCGTGCTCACAGGTAGTCGCTGCTACCGCCCAAGGAATCCTGGAGAGTGTCCCACCACTAAACATCACAGCCCAGAGCTCAGAGACTCTGCACCTCAGCTGGAGTGTCCCCAAGAAAACGAAAGATGCCATTAAAGAGTACCAGCTCTGGCTGGATGGGAACGGGCTCATCTACACCGACACAAATGACAGGAGGCAGCATACGGTCACAGGTGACAAAATGGGAAATCTACTGGAGGATGCTGTCATTGCAGTGGAGTTGGGGCGAGCCTCCCAGGGGTGTGCGTTTGATATATGAGGTCACTCCGAAAGGACACATTCTCTTGACATATGGTCAGGTCCCACTTATCCATGCTAATCGAAGAGCCCACACTGGCAGCAATAAGCCAAGGCAGCAGAGACCTTCAGAGATAATTTACATTTGGCTTTGATAACTCAGTGTGTGGAGAGGGGGCTTGTGTCGGGATTAACTTTTATTTTTTTTTTAAACAATATAATGCGTTTTCACTCCTCTGGGATAGAGTCACAGATAGTGGGGCTCTGGCAGCCAAGTAAGGATGAGGAGGTAGAAGAAAACCAGCATGTAGAGGCTGACTGGGGCTCCAAAGTGCATACCTAGCATTCACTGACAGTTGCCTGCTCAGAACTTCTTGTCATTATCACTTCTGTTAATTAATAGCAATTGTATTATTTTGATCACATATGATATTGTCATCATTATTGCAATAGTGCAGTACAGGAGAAAAATGTTAGCTCAACCCTCCTGGTAATCGTAATAACTGTTAATGTGTGTAGCCTGAATATTTCATTTGAAGAGAAAAATGTGTTTTCTTATCACCTTGTTTAATTTAATCAGACTTTATACCACCTGGTAATTTAATACTTGGTTTTTGTCTTTTTTTTCTTTTCCTTTTTCTTTTGCCTCCCTCACCAGCAAATGTAGGCTACAGGAGAACAGGGATCTGACATGTCTGTTAGATGCTGCACTGCTAATACTTACACTCATGGTTAGCAGGCCAACGGGAGCTGAGTAAATTGAGAATAGATAAGCCAAGCGATCTTAAACACTATCTAAACACCTGCGTGCACTAATTCAGTTCTTATATCAAACCTAAGATGGCAGAGATGATTCTTAGCTCTGTTTTATTGGGGGAAAAACACTTTTGGAGATGAAGTCACCTAGTTTATCCTTGGGATTCATTGAGTCATTACAAACACACCTCAAAGTTGAGACTCTGAGACCAGGATTTTCCAGACTGTCACTATTTCTCCATGTCTTTCTAAGACATCCCAAAGCAGTGAGCTCTTTCTGCTCAGCCCTGTGCTTTTGTAAAGTATTCACCAAGCAGATAACAAAACTTTCAGAAAAGCACAGAAATGTCTAGAAAGCTATGCCTGCATTTTCTGGAGCCAAAATGTATGTTGCACCCATGGAAAAGTAACTTCATGACATTTTGTTTGAAAGTTGCATGGTTTTCTGCCATCCAAACAAGCCTTGACTGATGGGATCGCTGGTGTTTTTACAGAGGTCCCATAGGTCCTAGGAAGATACTTAGCATGTGCTTGCATGCCTGCACATCTTACTCCACATCTGGAGAGCATGAGCTGACCTTGAGATAGAATGAGAAGGGAACAATTCTGTCAGCTCAATGGTCCAGCTGGTTTCTTACATCTTCTTTCACTCGAAGTAAAGTAAGCACAAGTACTGAACTAGAGTATTGGTTTATGTAGTAAACCTCACCTTGATTGATGGCTGTATCCTCTTAAAGAATGGATATATTCTGACACATTTGCTCCTCACTACATCCCTGTAAGTGAGGGAAGTTTGTAGCATCCATGCTTAAAAGATGAACAGAACTCACCCACTCAGGGTGTTCATAGCATTTACTAGCTCCATCTGTAAAGGAATCAGAATGGTGTGTGTGTGTGTGTGTGTGTGTGTGTGTATGTGTGTGTGTGTGTGTGTGTGTGTGTGTGTGTGTGTATGTACATATGTGCACAAACATATATATATATATATGCCTCTTGCTACCCAATGGTTATCATCTTGATAATACATAAAACTTTTTAAATAAGATTGTAAGGGCTGGGAAGGTGGCTCAGAGGGTGAAGGGACTGCTGTGCAAGTGTTTACATTAAAAGGAAAACAGTCCGTTGCTGAGGTGGCATCCATCTGTAATCCCAGCACTGGTTTGGGGGAAGACAGAGAGACAGGATGATTCCTGGAGCTCACTGACCAGCCAGTGTAGCCACATCAGTCAGCACCAGGTTCAGTAAGAGACCCAAAATAAAGTTGAGAGCAGTCAAGGAAGAAACTTGATGTTGACCTCTAACCTCCACAAACACAGGCACTGGCAAATTCTATGCACACGCCTCATGGAGAACAATTAACAAAACAGTTCATTAGCATTGTGGCCTCTGAGATGTCCTTGTTAGAGGGAAGGCCACCAGGTAAAGGTATGATGGCATAGACCAGCACAGGATGCAGAGCTGGCAATGTAGCAGACTTGGAGTGTTGTAACTGAATGTGGGTTAAAGCCCCCCCTCAAAAAGAAATCAGCTAAAGCCACCTAAAACTGTGTAGCGGCTCATACTAGTTTCACAATAAGCTGAGAGAGAAAGCTGAAGAATGGTGGCCCAATGGTCTCTATCTTCTTAGGTCGCCTGGCGGTGAATTGTTGCCAACTGTACTGGTTTGCACAGAGACTGGCTCTGAGCTACCAGCAAACCAAATTCAATTATAATGTACAAATCCATGGGATGGATGGCCTCATTAATTATAAAATAATTGCAGAGTCTTCTCTTTAAATCCCTTTGCTCCTCTGATCCCTTCTTCTACTGTCATTCCCAATCAATATTTTCTTGTCAAAGAGAAATTTATACACTCAGCTTGGTGCCAGAGGTCCTTGCGTTAGACTCAGGATTGTAAAGTTTTTCTCTGTAAGTTAAACTTTTTCAAAGATCATCAAGTGAAAATAATTCTTGAGAGGTTGTATTTTGTGTTTCTTTCATTATTTTTTGAGGTATTTTTTCTACATGGGTCCATATTTGCATCATTTATACCTTCTCTCTGCCCCCCAACACCTCCCATCTCCCCAACCTCACGTATTTGTCTTTAGTTACTATTTTTACAGATATGTGTGTACATGTGTGTATATACTAATATCCTTGCTGAATTTATTCACTGTTGCTCAGACACATGTGTTTGGTTCTGACTACCTGGATAACCTATCAGGAGGGCCCTCCCTAGGGAAAACTGATTTTCTGTCTCTCAGTAGCCACTAATTGTCTGCAGCTCCACATCTAGGGTCTGGGCCTTGTAAGATTTCCCCCATCCACACAGGGAAATCAGTGGATGGTCAGCTGGGGTTTTCATTGTGCAGGTGCTGCTTAGGTGATCACATTGTTGAGATTTTTATGGGTGCGGATACTTTGGTGTGTGTGGAAGACACTGTCTCGCAGCAGACATGCTGATGACCTGGCTCTTACAGTCTTCCTGTCCTGCTCTTACGGAATGCCCTAGTATTGAGTGGAGGGTTCGTGCGGTATTAAGTGTAGATGTATCTAATAGGGTTGGGCACCACAGTTGTTCTCTGCAGTTGTACCAGTTGTGGGTTGCTGTGATAGTCTCCAGAGTCCTCTGGTCCAGTGTCTGCCTTAAATTTCACCTGGGCAATAAAGCCCTAAGACAGGGAGTTCAAAGCTTGTCACATGCAGTTCCTGTGGAGCAGGAGGGGTGTGAGGCCTGAGCATCTCTAAACCCAGGATCTCCATATTGGGGTGTGCTGTCTCTGCCCCGGAACACCGAGTCTGTGGTCAACTGACTGACCAAATGCCAGACAGAAACATTTATGATGCAATAGCTATTTTACTGAGTTCATGGAATGAAGGAAAGAATTAGAATTTGCTTCCCAGCCTATCGTGGATAATTGCTGAAAGGCTGTCTGAGGTGCCTGAAATAAACATTTCAATGTGTCTTCATTTCCAAACCTGGGCATTCCTTAAGCAACAGGGCTCTGATGAAGTTGTAGCGCTCGCCTTCCTGGAGCCTGAAGGATCATGGTCCTGGGGATGGCAGGAGGGACTGCCAGCACCTTGCCACAGCCATGTTGTCTCCATGCTTACTTTTAATTACCTCAAAGCCTCCGAAACATGATCCTGTAAATGCTTTGTGGGAATAGTGGCAAGGGCCCTCATCACTCGAAACCCATAAATTGCTTATAATCCTCTCAAGATGTTTTTTTTAAAAAAAAAAAAAAAAAGCATTAAGTAATTGAAGACAGGAAGTCCGAAGTTAATTATTTAGAGGTGTTATCAATGCTTTAAGTAAACTGGAGCATTGTCTGCTATCTCCATACACCAAGCCCCACGAGACTCGGCAGATAGCAGCTCCCTTCAGCTCAGATTCACTAATGCAAACAGCACATGGTAGTTTGTCAATAGAGACCTTCCCAGATCCTGTGTGACTAAAGTCATCCACTGTTCTGTCCTGCACAGAACATTTGGACAGCAGCTATGGCACTTATAGCTTGTCTGTATCTTAGGGATAGAGGGGCGGGTAAAGGATTACCTCATGGCTGAGTCCACTGAGAAGAGTGAATGGATGGCATCTTGTTTAGCAGTGGGTCTGATAGGGCCCATGTGTCTGGGGAAACTGTTGCCAAATGGCTAACCTATGGGCTGCTGTCAGTTTTGCCAAGCAGTCAAAAGACATACCCAGGCATGAAGTAGGGAGCAAGGGTCAATATGCCTTCTCCCATCAGCTTCCGAGTTATTGAAAGCCTTTTGTGCTAGAGAGTACAAACCCTAGATAATCAGTTTTCAGCAGAAAGTGGAATATTAACATTATGCTGAAGCCAATATTATACACACCACTTTTGAAGAAGAGAAAATGTAGCTTGAGCATTTGTACGACAAAGCGTAGAACATCTTTGTGAAGGGCTTAGATGACTTTAGGTAACTCCACTGTGTGGTGACAGGCTATCTTTACTTTCACAGTATTTATAATGTTTTAGTGGACTGGGAGATGGCTCAGTGGATAAAGTGCTTGCCTCACAAGCATAAGGGCCTGAGTTTGAATCCCCAGGACCCACATAAACTTGGACATGGTAGTATATATCTGCAATCCCAGTGCTCCTGTATATAGGGAGGTGGGAGGGAGAGAATGAAGAATGCTGGAAGCTCAACACCAACTAGGCTGGTGCTGGGTAGCAGTGAACAGCAAGAGACCCAGCTTCAAATAAGGTTAAAGGTAACGATTGACACTCAAGATGTTCTTTGACCTCCACACATGTGCTGGGGCCACACATACACAAATACACACACACACATGGATGAGCACACACACATACACACATATACATACACACATGTGCATGCACACACACATACACACTTGCATGAATACACACATGGATATGCATAACATATACACACATGTGTACATGCACATGTATGTGAACACACATAGGTGCACACACATATACAAACCTGCACACACACACATGAACACACACATAGACACACATACATGCACAAATACACAGAGATACATGCACACATACACATCTACACACATGTGCACACACACAACAACAGGGAGGAGGGGGAATCAAGTAAATAACATATTTTTGTTTATGCCTCAACTATTATGTAATCTTTATAAGGACAGAGAAAATAGCTTCCTGTTACCTTTTTATTCTGTATTCACAGTAATTCACATATTGAAAATATTTTTTCTTTTTTTAAATAAATGTTCTCATGTATGCAGCCCGAGTTGGCCTCAAACTAGCTGCATGACCACAGATAGCCTTGGACTTCGGATCCTCCTGGCTCTCCTCCCCAGTGCTGGGGTCGTAGAAGTGTCTACCACCCAAGCAAGCACTCAGGAGCCCCCAGAATGTTTCTTGAATAAGTAAATACTGAATAGAAAGTGACAACACATAAAAGCTTATATCTGTTTTCATTGTAGATAAAAGTCTCACTATCAAAGACATCTGAATCTAAGGCAGGAGAGGTTACACAATCTGCAAGACCCATTACCAAGTGAAATTTCAGGCCTCCCTGCTCAAAAAGTATTGTGGATTTCAAGACACCAAGAGCAGAACAGCTGAGTGGCTGAAGCAACAGGCTCGGCATGAAGCCTGGGCCTCTGAACAAGCCCACCCATACCTCCCAGCCACTCTTGTGTCAAACTGCACAGATGGACAGGCAACCTCTTTTACTGACACAGAGCCAAAGAAAACTAGGACTGTGATCATGTCCTCAGCGTCGCCAGAAGCCCACTGCCCTGCAGTCATGTGTACTGCCATGGCTATAATTCCCCCATGCATGGTACAACCCCTGGCCAGTGAGTGTCAGACCCATGAAAATCAACATGAAGACTGACTTCATTTTTTTTCCAAAGCTGAGGAAAGCTTGCTTAGTGCCTGCTTCTAAAAAAAAAAATAAATAAATAAATAAATAAATAAATAAATAAATAAATAACATAGCATCAGCCACTCATTTCCTTTCTGTTAAGCCTGCTAGTGGTTGTACTGTTGAGCCCAAAGAACCATAGTCAAGAACTACCTAGGTGCTAGTATCTAAGGATTACAATGTTCTTCCCCAAACCCCAGGTACTCCAAGGTTAGTGCCTAAGCCATCGCTAACATCATGGTTTGTCTCAGTGGCTCTGAATGTCCTTTGTTATCCATGTTGTCTGTGTTTTTGTGTGTCTGGACATAACAAAACTTGAGAGCCTGCTTCATTATATAAAGTAAACAGAGATCTTGGCCTATAGCTCAGTTTCAGAGCCCCAAGAAGCATACTAGAAGCCCTGGGTTCAATCCCCCAGTACTATTAAAACATAAATAAACCGACTATAAATACTGTGATCTTCCAACGAATGTATAGATTAAAGTAAACATTACCAGTCTCCTTAAACATCGTATCAGTGTGGAATGAACTTTCCAAATTCTCTCTTCAAGTTTTTTGGTTGTTGTTGATGATGATGATGATGATGATGATGATGATGATGATGATGATTTTCATTTTTTGTTTGTTTTTAGGGGGGTTTTGTTGTTGTTGTTTTTGAGAAAGGGTCTTTCTGTGTAACCAGGAACTGGCTATGTAGGCCAGGCTAGCCTCGAAATTACAGAGATCTGACTACTCCCACTCCCTTAGTACTGGGATCAAAGGTGAGAGCCACTGTGTTCAACCAAGCTTCTCTGAAAGTGTTGACATCATTATCATCTGGAGTCATTCTACAGCAGAACTCCTCCTAACTCATCCAGTCAGCCTTTAGACTAGCATAGCACACATCTGGAAACTCCATAGAAACTAGCACACAGCATCGCAGCATCCTTGGCTGGATGCTTTGAAGTAACGCTTTCTATCTGAAGTCATAATGGTCAAAACGCCTTTTCCTGATGATGTATCTGGAGATTAAAAACCAGAAGCCAGCTGTTCCTTCTAGAGTGTATCACAAATGTAACTGACTTCGACATGGGTTTTCTTTGCCAAATCATATTTTTATGAACCATTGGTGGGTTTTTTTTCCAGTCCCTTTTTGACACATATTACTCTTGAAAGTAATGTGAGTTGGAAGTGTGATTATAATGAGTTTGGTTATACGATGCCCCTCTCCTTTCAAAGAGAACATGATTCCCTGTAGGGAAATTCACAGAATTATTCACCCCCGTCATCTTTGCTATTCTGAGCTGTTAAATGCCTGCTTTGTCTCCCTGGGCTTGCCTTTCTCTGCTCTGAGATGCCATTTCCTACTCTTCCCATTCAATATCGGGCGCTTGAGTGATGTTTTCTTTTCTCTCTCTCCTCTTCGACTTCAGGATTAAGTTACAGTCGGAATGGTTCCTTTGAGACGTCTCTTTATTCCCCTCTCCACGTCCTGATCAATTCATGAGTAGTTTTCAATTGCCGTGCCCTTTCACTGCCTGTTGCTAATATTTCACATATATATCTCAGTGTAAGGACTACCAATGGGGGCTCACTTAAAATGACAGCAAATCCTATTGCAAGGCATAGATTGTATTGAGTTCTACTGAGTCATTGATAGGAAAGGTCACTGGGTACATGTAAATCACCCATGCCCGGGGGTAGCTGATGCTTCACTACAGACTATTTAAAGCAGCCCTCTTAATTGCCAAAAGGGGGGAGGGGAACCTACAAGATCTAAAGCGTATTCAGGATGACGTATTAGATAGTGACTTTCTTTGAGTTCAACTGTAGCTAAACTTGGCAGCTAACCAATTACATCCACCACTTCAGGTATTAAAACGCAGGCACCTGGAGAATAAATACCTCGACTGTGGCCTTGGTTAATAACACTGGTAACTGTCAGAAGCCAACGGCCTAACTGGAGTCTCTGAGCTTCTAACTTCCATACTCTCCTGCCTAAACACATGACTTGTAATAATGTTCAAAAGGAAGGACTGAGATAAATACACCCACGTGGGTGTTTTCTATTACTGGAGCTTGCTCTGGGTTTTGAGCAACCCAAGTCGTCATCTTCCTTATAGGACTGGGGTGTCTGACTCAACAGCTCCGATCGACCTTGTTCAGTCCAGCTGTTGAAACTGCAGCAGTTTCTGATGTCTGCGATCCTATCCAGCCTCGTCCACCTCTCTGTGGTTAGGACATCATCTGTGAATTGAACAAGAATAGTTATCAAAGGGGCCCTGAATCTGTTAACACCCATGGAAACCATACAAAGGGGTAGGCTTAATCAACACTAGTAGTCTAGCTATGCCATTTATAAATTTTATTGTATGTATTTCTGTATATGTGCATGCATGTGGGCACATACATGCTTTAGTGTGTGTGTGTGTGTGTGTGTGTGTGTGTGTGTGTGTGTGTGTAAACCAGAGGATAACCATTGAAAGTTAGCTCTCCTCCTCCACCAAGGGTTCTGGCAATGACACTCAGTTCATTAGGACTGGCAGCGAGCACCTTCATTGGCTTCCACTGGCACTGGTCATATAATTTCATAATAAACTGTCTTGATTATAATTGCAGTCCCTCTAAAGTTGATCTCTGATGTAGAGGTCAATCAAAAGAGAAGTAGAAGCAGAACGTGACTGGGGGTTGTGGGTGGGGCAGGGAGACAACACCCAGTTCTGACTGGGAGGTGTAGGAGGGTCAGGGGGACTACACCCACTTCTGTTTCTTCCTGTTTGAACTCCATCCCTTCAACAGCTTTCCTTCATTTGAAGAGCATCTAAAATGCACAAAATTAGAGATATTGACTAAAATATTTCTAAGGGAGCTGTTACAGTGTTTTCTACCATCCTTCTGCCTTCATGGTGGTGTTGAATCATCAGAGGCAGAGGCCATCTGACTTGAATTCCTCCAGCTAGGCTCTCTTTGATGCAAGAACTTAGTACTTAGAAATGAAGCTTAGGTTTGCCCTGGCTCTGATCTGACAGGTCCCTTCACTCTGTTCTTTGAGTCAGCTTTGCTGTCTCCAAAACAGGGATGACAACTCCCACATGGGGAATACTCAGGTAAAAATCTCCATACACCTAATAGATTATCTTTCTCATTAATTCTCTCTCCCATAAGTTCCTAACTCTGTCTTGCATAAAAGCAAAGCACAGGAGAGTAGGGAATAATATTCGCCATGATGCCCATGTGTAACATATGTGTCTCGCGTGTAACATGCTCCTGTATATAGATAAATAACATTGCTCATTTTTGAAATTAGTAGTGTGCTCCAGTCTCTCATTCAAACGTGCTTGACAAGTAGACAGTTACTGGCTCAAGAGAGTGTAACCTGCGTACTGACTTTAGGCTCATCCCAGGCTACCGAGTGATACCACAGGAGGCTGAGTTTCTTTACTTCCAAGCTCAGCCTATGTCCAAACACAAATGTCGGGAGAAGGCAAGTCCCAGCGGCTAGCGCAGGAGTCCTTGCCAGGATCTGACATGTTTGTGGCTTGATGTCACACACTCACTTCTGAGTTGCCAGCACAGAAGGCCAGTATGGAACTCAGTGTCCGGGTAGTTCCTTCTATGTCTCAGTTCATGGTGGTCAACTAAAAGCATGGCCTAGATCCTGATGCTGCACAAAGGACTACTTTCTCAAAGGAAAAGTAGTTGTGTGGTGTCCTGGCAGCCATCAGCGGAAACAGACCAGTGTGTTTCTTCCACATACCCCACACAACCCTTCCTGCATACCCACACCTCCAGCGCAGGCCCAAGCTCCCGAGAACAAAGTGGTGGGAACGAGAGACTGAGACCACCATTCTCTATGGCTCCTCCTGTGGCCCCAACATCCACCTTGCCTTTTCTGGTCCTTCAGTCAGGTCCTTCCCTTCATTCACCATGAGGACTCTTGTCCACAAATGGCTTGTTTTCTTCGCTTTAAGCCTTGAAAGCCTTCAAATATCACAAAACCATTATAATATGTACCAAGTCTTGCTGCTATAAGAGTATCATTTTATTTTGTTTTATTTCAGTGATTTATATAATAATGACGCTTAATGTGATATTCCATTCCTTGTCTGTAGTATACACTGGTAATAATATCCATCTTTTTTATCTACACGCACTACATTCTGATTTCAAATAATCAAACTGACTATTTTACAGTTAGGGCAACTCTAGGCTTTTTTTTTTTTACTTACATATATAAAAGACATTTATACATATGTCTTAGTTAGAGTTTTACTGCTGTAAACAGACACCATGACCAAGACGACTCTTATAAGAACAACATTTAATTGGGGCTGCTTACAGGTTCAGAGGTTCAGTCCATTATCATCAAGGTGGGAGCAGGGCAGCATTCAGTCAGGCACAGTACAGGCAGAACTGAGAGTTCTACATCTTCACCTGAAGGCTGCTAGTTGACTGCTAGTTGACTTCCAGGCAGCTAGGGTGAGGGTCTTAAGCCCACGCCCACAGTTACACACCCACTCCAACAAGGCCACACCTCCTAATAGTGTCACTATCTGGGCCAAGCATATTCAAACCATGACATTTTACCTACTTATTTAACATAATATGTTTTCTAGTTCCATCTATTTTAGTTTCAAGAAGCAGGTCTTTATTCTTCTTCACAGCTGAGTAACATTGTATTGTGTTCAATAAACATGTTTTCTTTTACTCACTGATGGGCATGGAAATTGATTCTTTTTGGGGGGGGGATACAGAGTAATTTCCTTTCTTACTTTCTTTCTTTTTTTTTTTTTTTTTTAGATTTATTTATTTATTTTATGTATGTGACTACACTGTGGCTTTCTTCAGACACACCAGAAGAGGGCATTAGATCCCTTTACAGATGGTTGTGAGCTACCATGTGGTTGCTGGGAATTGAACTCAGGACCTCTGGAAGAGCAATCAGAGCTCTTAACTGCTGAGCCATCTCTCCAGCCCTGATTCCATGTCTTGACCACTTTAAAGACTGCAATAAATATCCAAACACAGATGGAACTTCCATATAGCAAATTTATCTCACATGTGTGTGCGCACGTGTGTGTGTGTGTGTGTGTGTGTGTGTGTGTGTGTGTGTGTGTGTGTGCCCAGCAATGTGATAGTTGGATCATATGTTTGATCAGTCTGTTCTCTCCATAGTGGTAGCAATTACGTACATTCCCAACATCATTTCTTTGCCTCTAGAGCTCCCTGGTATTTTCTATTTTCTCATTTTCTATACTAGCCATTCTGACTACAGGGCTGTCATCTAACTAGGTTTGATTTGTGCTTCCACAATGGGCAGTGATGTTGAGCACTTTTTTCCAGTTGGCCATTTGTATTTCTTTTGAATTGTTTGCCCAGTTTAATCAGACATCTTTTAGTTTTCACTGTTAATTTCCAGTTCCTCTTATGCTCTAGATAGCAAGACCTCGTCAGATGAAGGGCTGTCAGGTGTTTGCTGCATTCCAAGGCTGTCCCTTCGCATTGCGCTGTGCTGAAGCTTTTCAGTTTGAAGAGGCATGAGACTGGGTCTGCCCACTGCTGCTTCCGTTTCCCATGCTTTGGCATTATAGCCAGTTCATCAGCATCCACACCAAATTCCTGAAGTATCTCCTCTGTGTTTTCTTCTAGGAGCTTATGAACTTGGGCTTCTCACATTTTAGGTCTTCAATGTATGTCATAGTCTCTGTCAGCTCAACACAAGCTTAGACATCCTCAGGGAGGGAGGTAGGAGGGTTCTCAATTGAGGAACCACTTCCATCAGATTGGCTTGTGGTCATGTCTCCAGAGATTGAGGTGGGGTTGTTAATGGGCTCAGGCTTCTGTGGGTGGAGTCATCTCTGGGCAGGTTGTACCTGGGCTGTGTAAAAAGGGTAGCAAGCAAGAAAGCACCACTCTTCCATGGTCTCTGATCCCGGTC
Organism: Arvicanthis niloticus; assembly: GCF_011762505.2. Classification (NCBI taxonomy): domain Eukaryota; kingdom Metazoa; phylum Chordata; class Mammalia; order Rodentia; family Muridae; genus Arvicanthis; species Arvicanthis niloticus. Next base: position 62,155,544 of record NC_047667.1, read on the forward strand.
CAACCTGAGGTTCCTGTCTGAGCCCCTTTTTCGTGATGGTGGACTCTAATCTGTAAGATGGAATAAACCCTTTCCTTCCTAAGTAACTTTCAGTCATCACAGCAAAATAGACCCATCTAGGACAGTCTATCTGGAATTGCTTCATCTCCAGGGTAAGACACTGGAGTCAAGTTTCAATACTCAAAATATATTCACAGTGAAAATATTCATAATGTTTGTTCATTTTGTGGACTTAGTGTTTCAGAAAGAAATGACAGTTTCTTTTTGATAGTCAAGAATTTTCTTGTAAACCTCTGTGTTACAAATATCCCATTTGTCTCATCAGTTTTGGCATACCTCCCTAACAATGCATTTTCTCTTCGGATATCCATGATAAAATTGTCTTTAAAACCTTCTGATTGAACACAAGAGAACAAAGAGAGGTGGGGTTATCTTTTTTTTTCCAGCTTTTCTAGAAAAACACCCTTGGAAGATAAATTGCTTACAAACAACTCTTTACCTTCTTAAAAAAAAAAAAAAGATTTATTTTATTTTTAAATATATGTATCTGTGTGTATTTGTGCATGCATGTGCCTGTGAGGCCAGCCATATCAAATACCCTTGGAGCTGGAGTTATAAGCAGCCATGAGCTGTCTACCATGGGTTCCAGGAATTGAACTAGGAAAGCAGCAGTCCCCTTAACTTCTGATGCATTGCTCCAGCCCCAGGTGTCTCTTTGCCTTCCATACTTACATCAAAAAGAAAAGAAAACTTTACCATTTATAAATTACATTGATTTCATTATTATTTAGCAAATATTTAAAAAACAGAGGAGATACTGTGGACAGAATTGCTTGTGGAACTATAAGGAAAGATCTCTTTGGTGCGATTGCACATGGGACTGACGTCACATCTCACAGACCTTACCCTGGCTGTGTTTGTTCATGGAGCTGTTCTCTAAACTAACACAAACTAACACTGAACTCATAAACAGGAACTGTTGGGGAGTGGAGGCCAGAAACCTTGCCAAGATGGCACCCCTATGTGCAGAGACTGTGCACTCTAGCTAGGAAAGGAACCCGTTGAGCTGAAAGGATGTTTCAAAAGCAGGATAGAAAGGCAGACAGTGCAAGGCTGAACCATTGTGACCTCTGGTTCTGGTTCTTGGATGTCTCCTGTTCTCCCTGAGTTCTTACGTTTTGTTATCTTAGCATTTTCCTGTAAGCTGTTATCAACCCTATACGATTTGGGAATGACTTACATCCTTAGTCATATTTTAATCTAAAAATCGGGTAAATATCAAAATTATGTAAATCCTCTCTAGTAACCAAATGGAAGATTACAATCAAGTAAGTAGCTGCATCTTATCGCTAAGTCCGGAAGGAGACACAAAAGGCCTGAAGCTGGCTGCCTTGCAGCTGCAGCTGCCTCGGCCCACTGCTTCTTCAGAAAACCCAAACTAGCACTCTAGACCTGAATGAGTCCAAGGGCTGACTTTTCCATTCATTTAGCAAGCACCTACTGTGTGCCATCACCACTGGAAGGATACACCAATAGGCAAGGCAAAGTCCTGGCTCTTTCGATGATTGTGCCGTAGCAAGAAAGACAAGAAAAAGTCACCTACTGCATGCAGGCTGTGCAAAGAGAGAATTATTTCAGGGGATAAAAAGGAATCGGTATATTATTTAGAGTGGTAGAAATCTGTTTTTTTTTTTAATGTAGTGCTCAAGCAATAATGTATGACAGAGAGACATGGGAACAAATCTAGAAGGAAGAATCACACCACCAAACATAAAATTTGTAAGAAAATGCAGCTGGACCTTTGTGGAAAACACAGATACTAACCACAGAGTAGGTGCTCTAAATTAGCTTAATAGTCTGACTGTTGACAAAGCACTAATCTTTTAGCTTATTTTTTTTCAAGAACACTCTGGTATTGTTTAAATTTTCTCAAGAATCGAAGAAAGGCTTGTAAGCCTCAATATACGTCTTGTTGAATGCTGCAAGCCCTAATGTTACTCCTGCTGATATAAAATACTACCTGGCATCCCATTTCATCTTCTCATATAAGCTACATGCTATAGTGATTCCCCATTTTACAGATCAGTAGACCAAGGCAAAGAGAAGCTAGGTAACTTGGCCAAGGTCATCAGCCACCAAGCAGTGACATATAACCATGGACAGCTTCTGTCATAAATAGATCAAGTCATTCTTTGTTCCCTCCGAGGCCTTATTGGGGAATTACTGAGCCGTATTCTTTTCTAAATGCAAAAGAAGTAAATAAGTACCCTCATTGAAATATCCCTAATCTAAGTGTGAAGACAAAAGCAATGTATCTAACACAAGTCAGCAAAAGCGCCCCATGATACACCTGGTGACAAAGTATAGTGGGTTTTTTCTTTTCTTTCTTTGTCTTATTGTTCCCCCCAAAAGTGCTGCTGTTAGTAAGAACAGAATATGGCTTGAGGCTGGACAGTGCTGTGTCTAACTTTCCACTCAACTGTTTTCTGTTCCTCTTCATAGGAAAACCAGCCACAGGCCCCGGGGTGATTAGCCTAGGGGAGAGAAAACTCAAGGGTATTTGGTAACTGTCTACAAATATTTAAAGAACAAGTAATGTGGAAAGGAAATTAGATTTGTTCTGTAGTTCCCCAAGGGTGGAAGGGGAGGGAATATCTCACCACAATATAAGGAAGGACTTTCAAACAAACCAAGGAGAGCCCTGATGCTCTTCAGGACGGAATCCAGAGTGTTCTGGCACAGGAGTGGGATTGTTTTCAATCGCATCTCGTCTGGGAGGTCTGGGAAGAGTGAATTTTATTAGTCTGGGAATGTTAACGTTTCTCCCATAACTGAGCATAACTTCTGATCAATGCAACTGTGTAGGAAGCTTCTGTCTTTAGAGAGCCAAGACCATTGACAGAGTCCTTGCCTGGCCTGTGTGACGCTGTGGGTTCCAGCTCCGGTAACACTAAGCCTATGTTTTAAAGAAGAGTCATAAATGTTCGCAGAGGACATCTACGACTCTGAATGTAACTTCCAGTGCTTAATTGTTAATGGATAAACCTCTCAAGCTGTGCTTTATTTCCTGTCGGCTCTTCCTAGGTCTCCAGCCATACACAAACTACAGCTTCACACTTGCGGCTTGTACATCTGTCGGATGCACTTCCAGTGAGCCCTGTGTAGGTCAGACTCTGCAGGCTGCTCCTCAAGGTAACAAGGACATATCTAGGGTTTGGAGAAGAAGTTTGTATGTCCTATTTTGATTAACTTTATAAACCCTACTATAGCAAACAAGGCAGAAGGAATAAAATTGACATGACAAAATAAAATAACATTCCCTGTCACCTCCTTCTACAGGGTTGAGTAAGCCTTATGCTGCCATTCATAATCAATGATTTGAAATGATTGAATTCAAGTCATTGAAGTTTGCCTTTTAAAAAATGGAATAAACAATACATACTTGCATATGAAGCTCCTCAAAATTCAAGTATTAAACCATTTAATATCTAAGGAGTATTAAGCCCGTTGCTAAAGCTGAAGAAAATAGTTGCTGCCTTCAAGAAATTACAACCAAAAAGAATGATAATATAATTACAAGGTGTATATGGAAAGAATATAACCTGAGGAAGAGATTAAAACCTATCACATGTGCAGACAGGCTATGGTGGATCCCAAGGAAGAGGGATTTAGACACACAAACACACACACACACACACACACACACACAATGGGTGAGCTATACCACCAGGCTGTTTGAGGGGATGTACAGAGAGATTCTCCCCTCTTTAGAAGATAAATTGCTAATGTCCATAAATTTAAAACCTTAATTTCTTAACACAGCAGTTATGTTTCTATTATTTATGTCTGAAAGTCTTCCATACGCGCAGAAGGGACCTGTGTCAGGATGCCCACGGAAGCATCGTTTTGCCTAATGTCAAAATGTGAAGAGCAACTTAAGAATTGCAGAAAGGAGAACTGCTAAATAAAATCACATTGTGGGACCACCGTGCTCTGTCCATAAAAGGATGCTGGAGGGTGCACCCTTTACGTGTGAAAATGCACACAGCAGACTCCACTCATTTCCAGTGATAAATATACACGTAGAAAAAAAAATCTGGAATGATCAACCCTGTGACGACACTGAGCTCCTGTGGGGAGGGACCTGTGGTGTGTGAGCATTTACTTTATGGAAGGAAATATGCTCAGGGGCCTGTGGTAGAGAGCTACCTGTCGACCTTTATTATTGGCCTGTTTTACACAGAGAGAAGGGAAAGCATACATAAGTAAATATCTAAAGAGGACCATGGTGTCCGTTGCCATGTTAGAATCTCAAACCACTTGTTCATGACTTTTCTACTGAAAGAACAGTTGTACCTTGGAATATTAGGACTAAGCTTCCTACCAGTAAATGGGGAATAAAATGGAAAATTCCACATATGGGGCATATGGTTCCTCTGTAGGAGCCCGCTAATGATGATCTCTATATAAAGAATGCTTCATGTCAGAGAGATTGGTGTTCCTTTGAAAGGAAGAAAGCAGCAGTGGATTTTTTGGAAAGGTAAACCATCAAATGGATACTCTGATGATGGTGAGGAATCTCTAAAGAGGCTATCAACTGGTTTTGGCTAAAACTCAAGCCTAAGAAAGGAAGGGGTCTCTGGTATTGGCTTATTCACCAAATCCATATTCTTAAGTTGTTGAGGTTTTTTTTTTTTCCATGAACCTATTTTTTCACTTCCCCTTCTTGAAAAGGTCTAGATTTCATTACTTGAAAAATATAACTTTAAATGTTACAGTAAAGTGTGATGTGAGAAATAGTCTTTATATATATATATATATATATATATATATATATATATATATATATAATTATTCTTTCACCATGAATAACTGCAGAGAAATACAGTTTTCCTGTGGGATGCAGCATAGTTTTAGATACCCTGGCTATATTTGTGAGTAACCTGTGAGTAGAATCAATACAGTCCCAACCCTTAGCTTGAAGCTACAGAGGTGCCAGTCATCAACACCATTAGATGCCAGTAAACTATTACTTTTAATTTACTGACCCAGGGGCCAGAGAGATGGCATAGTGGTTAAGAGCATTTACTAATCTTCCAATGGACCTCATTCCAGTTTCCAGCACACACATGAGGCTGCTCAAATCATTTGTAACCCCAGCTCCAAGGGATCTGATGTCTCTAGCCTCCCAAGGTACCTACACTCAAGTGCCCACAGCCACATGCACACACAAATGCACATACACGCGTGTATGTATGATTAAAAATAATAAAAAAATAATAAACTTTTGAATTACTAAGCCACGTACAGATTGTTTTTGGAATGCCACATTCCAAATGGAGTAATTCAGACATAGTTCGAAGATTTGAGCGTTCTGAGTGTATATGGAGAAAATTAACAGAAGCCTGACCTGGCTCTTCTCATCTTTCTCTTAGTGTGTGCCTCAGGAAAAACTGGGCATGCTTCTCTACAGCCTTTATCCTCATAGAAAACCGAGGCTCTCTTATCAAGTAGTGGGAACGGTCTAGATCCATTATTACCCTGTTTCTTAGAGGAGCCACCAGCCCAGTAATATCAGCCCATTCTAGAATGGAATCAGGCAAACTGAGGCCCAGCTTTCTGCTAGTATTGACATCAGAGAAAAGAGAAGGCGAGGTAGACCGAGTCTGCCTCAGGCTCACTCCAGATTCCTCCTTCCTGCCCTTGGTGTACTGATGCGCCTCTGGATTCTTCCTGTACGCAGTACATATCTAAATCTAGGGTACCAGCTCTACCTTCTTATGCAGGCCGAGAGCTGCCGAAGGCTAAGCCCTCATAGCGATTCACTCCCAGCGAAAGGACTGGGCGTCCACTGTACTGTTAGCTTTTCCTTCCGGCTGCAATACTCAGTTCTCTCCCACCCGACCCTTTTCCTGTCTTTATTCCGGTTCTCCTATGCATCACCACACCCATGATGTCAGCACCACCACACCCATCACCTCAGTCCCACACCGCTGGCCTTAAACCTCCATCTTCCATGTACATTATAGGTCATGATGTCCTCCGCCAGCTAACTTCAACGTAGCTCACATGGCTCCACTTACAGCAGTCAACCCCTAGGGGTACCTCCTTCCCAGCTCTCCTGATGTCACACCCCTCAGTTTGTGCCACATCTCCTTTCCTGGGGGCCCTCCCAGCCCCTGTACTTCTCCTTAAGTCCCAGCCATTCGGCATTACAGTATTTGTGTTTACAAATCTGCATTTCCTATGACACAATGAAGTTCTGGAAGAATAAAGATGTCTTTATGCCCACATGCCTGACACAGCGCCTGACACAGAAGGCGATGCCAGGTCATGCAAGAAGGCTGAATGAGTAAATTAGCCGATAGTTAAATACTCTGCAAACCTGTGCGTCCATGACGAGCTGAGCTCAGACAGGTTTTTAAGAAGCCAATCCACAGTAAATATTGGGGATTTTTTAAGTTAATGGATATTTGCAGGAACTTTAGAAGTGGGTAATTGTACACAGAATTCGAGATTTAAAAGAAACCGAGTATCTGTATTCATCCCTGATAGTTTACGGGGGTCACAGCAGCTACTAAAGTTTACTTTCTGATTTTTGACCACAATACCTCCCACCTGCTTAGCCCTGTCCTTGCATGGGAGGTCAGTCCTCTTCCTTCTGTACAGTCCTCCCTTGAATTGCCTTTGATCTTCCCTCTATTATACAGCATACAAATCTGCCTCTATTATATGGAATACAGACACACCCTCTATTATACAGAATGCAAATTTGCCCTCTATTATACAGAATAGAATAGTTTTCTGGTACTGAGCTTCAGAAAGTAGGAGAAGAAAGGGGCAAATTCATACCTGGAACTCATTCAGAATGGTTCCCCCAAACACAGGCCCTAACTCTATAGACTATTTCTTGAAACTGTGAAGGTAACAGCAGCCCAGATTCACCCCGAAAATAAATGTACAGCACTTACTAGTTGCTACCTGGACACCGAAACCACGTCTTTCCAATTAAATCTGTGGGTTTGTGGCTCTAACCGGCCTCCACAGAACTGAGTGCATGAAGAGCTTGACTTTTGTTGAAAACACATTTTCCTGTTTCCACAATTCTGATTCCTTTCATTTCATCAGACCCTCCTTAGGAATAGGCTATCGTAAGGAGTGCATGTTGCAAAGTTAGCCATGACCTTTTTAGTTCTTGGCAATGTTTTTGTAAGTGTACACGCATAGGAATGTATGTGAGGGCGGCACATGCACACACATGAACACAAGAATGTGTGCATGTATACAAAGGCCAGAGCTTGGCATCCGATATCTTTCCAATCACTCTGTGCCTTATAGATCCAGGCTATGTTCCCATATGAACCCATCTGGCTTCATATATTGGTCCTATAGTTAGCTAGTTTTCTCTAGTGAGTTCATGTGTCTGCCAAGGAATACGATCGGAGGCGGGCTGCTCTGTCAGCCTTTCCATGGGTGCTGAGATTCAAACTCTGGTCCTCACACTTGTGTGGCAAGTATTCCACCAACGGCACATCTCAGCCCTTCCTTGGGGGTTTCTAATAGATTCTTCAAGGACAGAGAGATGAACTACAAGAGAGAAGATGAAATCTTGATGCCTTATCTCTTGAATCAACAAGTCCATGTGTTGTTAGAGTCTGAACTCTAAATGATTATTTGAAACTGTCGGCAGAGAAACCTAGGCCTCCTTGTATGCTGTATCCAGCGTGGAGGGATAACAAGATGGACAGGTTTCTTCTCAGAAAATCAATTGCTCTTCTGAATGCTGGTGCACCCGAGGCCCTTTGAAATCTATCTAGACTGTTTCCTTTCTTTGGCATGATGCTGAATAATTTGTCCTGAACACTTTTTTTTTTCTTCTGAAAATGTCAAGAGCTTACCTTTTACAGAGTAACTGGCTTGGGAGACACACTCAGCCAGAAGCTATTGATTGCAGGAAGGCCAATAGAATGGCTATTATAAACACTCCTTAGAAGAGGTCTAAGGTCTGCGCAGAGTGCATCTCTGGCAGACTCACCATTCCATTGTCAGATTCTCCATCAACATCTCCACATCTGTAAGATGCCTAAGAGGCTGGAAAGGTGGCTCAGTGGTTAGGAGCACCTGCTACACTTGCAGAGGGAATCTGAGTTCAGTTCCTGGCATCTATATGGTAACTTACAGTCATCTGTATCTCCTGCTCCAGGGAACCTCATGACTTCTCCTGCTCTCCTTGGGCACTGAGTACATAGTACACATGTATACGTGCAAACAATCATGCACATAAAATAGAAAGTAAATAAATCCAAAAAAAACACATTGTTTTAAAAAAGAGTAAGCACAGACCTTGAATTGTTATTTCTGTATATATTTTATCTTTACGCTGAAGAATCAACTCCATGAAACAATAATGTGAGTAGGAGATATGTTACCCATATTGGTTTTCTATGCATAGATACAGGTTGGCAAGTAGGACAGAGGAACCCTGCCTCAGTGGAAATAATTTTGCCTTAAAGCAGCCAAAGCAATGGAAAGACCATCCAGTTATAACAGCATAAGTGACACAACAAATAAAAGAAGAGTATAATGTCTTCAGGGTCGTGAGGGAAATAGAAAGGGGTGTGTGAGGGAAACTGAGCCAGAATCCCCATTGGAAAAGGCTAGAATAAGACAGTAGATGTCAAACAAGCTGCATGGATTGGGGGGGGGGGGATCTACACAGAAGACTGAAAATAAGATACAAAACTTATAGTGTTGGAAGCGGATGTATCTCCAGGAAGTACAATCCTTGTGACCAGCAAGAACTGAGCTTGAAGCATTTCGGAGAGAGAAAAACAGTGCGGCTGTAGGTTCACAAATGAGGGAGACTGTAGTGCTAGGGAGATCAGGGTTAGAGAAATAGAGACCAGAGAGGCCATGATAAGAAGTGAACGGCATGAAAACTACAACAGAGGCATGTTACCCTGAAATAAGCAGAAAGTGCTATAAGGGTTCCAAAGGCATCGAGAGAGCTAAGGCTTAAAACAGAGATGGCCCAGAAGTAGCAAAGCAAACCTTAATCCTAGACTAGGGAGGAGGAGGTCAGAGCTGGTCTCTAGCTACACAGTAGACACAGGGACCAGCTTAGAGATGGAGATGAGGCTGGGATGCTACTCCATGGTAGTGCAGTTGCCCAGCACTGCTGTGGCTGGGTTCAGTCCCCAGAACTGCAAAGGACAGATGCTAGCACAGAAGCACATGAGAGACCCTGTGGTCAGAAGCAGAGTGACAGCAGTGGAGAAAGGATGCTTTGGGATCCACATAGCCCAGTGACCGGAGAGCTGGGGTCCTGAGCGCCTTAAGGTAATAATTCTCTTTATGTATTTTGCCTAAGAAAATCAATCCACAACCAAGCTTGGAGCTATGTAGACTGTGGACGTGAAGAACCAGAGTTCCACTGTTGATGCGCTGAGCTCTGACATAGAAGTATTTATCTAAATGGCAGTGTCACACAAACAGTTGGATTCGTAAGTCTGAAGCCCAGGGCAGAGTATCAAATATACCGTAGGGACCCTTCAGCATGGATGAGCCAGAGAGAAAACATCATGGAGGCGAGGGTGGGAGGAGGAGGACGAGGAGGAAGAAGAGGAGGAAGAGGAGGAGGAGGCTGAGAACAGAGAGGGGGAAGGGATGTGGTAGAGGCATGGAGGGGGATACAGAGCCTAAGAGAGACTCTTTAAGACTGCTTTAAGAGTCAGTGAAGAATCATGAGAAACTGGGAAGTGAGGCCAGGAAGTGTTCCAAGGAAGATGAGTTGAATAGCCCACTCTATGAGGAGCAAGCAGAAACTCTAACTTACTGAACTATAATTCTGGGAAATACCTGATTATGCTTCCTTCCAGATAACCCAAGAGAAGAGCATCAGTTTCAAACGCCCAGATTTTCTCCCAGCCTTGACTAAATTACACTCAAAGCAGTGCCCAGACATCAGAAACTTCCCAGGGCAGGTGGGGAGGCAATTCCAAAGTAAAGCAGGGTTGAGAAACAAATCTGTGTTTGGAAATGCGGTTTTGTTCCCTTTACAATGAGACTTTTAAATCCACAGATAGGGGCTTGCAGGCTTGAGGGGAGCCATGTCATTTCACAGGAACGTATTTTATCCTCACAATAAAAACCTCATTGTGTCATTTTTGCCAGGAGTTTGGGTGACACCAAGGCACATTATCATCAATTCTACAACCGTGGAGCTATATTGGAATCCTCCAGAAAGGCCCAACGGCCTCATTTCTCAGTATCAGCTGAGGCGTAATGGAAGCTTGCTTCTCGTGGCGGGCAGAGATGATCAGAGTTTCACTGATAAAAACCTGAAGCCCAACAGCAGGTGAGTGAGGGAAGCTTCTCCCACCACACCATTAGCTTTCTAAGCTGTTCAAGGTTAAGACAGAGTACTTCCCGTTCAAAGGTTACTGTTGAATTCATCTCCTTATTCGTGAGCCACGCTGTAACAGATAACAGTGCTTGCTAAATTGTTGTTAGTTTTGAGTCTATTATGATAACCTTTTCACCTAGGAGTAATTCATCCTCCATTTGGCATGAAAGCATGAGAAATTTAAATATATAAAATACAATGTCCAACTTCAAAAGTAATCAAATGGTGATTAATAGGTACATTACCAAGGTAGCAATCAAAGAGGTTGGGTGAGCCTGTACCCATCACCTACCACTTCTTCCCTCCCTCCCCTTGACTTGCTCTGCTCTCCCTCTGCTGAAGTCACACATTTGCAATTCATCCCCATTCATTTCTCAGCAGACACAAAGATAAACCTTACATCAACAGATGTTTCGGTGCGGAGAACAGAGAATAATTTAGTTTTATTGTGGAAAATAACAGATCAATTTAAATATCTCTGCCTCTAAATGAATCTCCCTGAAAACTCAACCCATTTAGAAATAGAAAAGACTAAATTGAATTTTCACAGCCCAGTAGCACACCCCAAGACATTCCTGAGATCCTCCAGAGAAGCCGTGAATGACTACAGGGTTCAGCATGGAGTCGGGAGGCAGCAAGAGTGACCTTCTAGAGAGGAGCACTGTCTATGCCAGACTGTATGCTTACAGTAGCGGTTTTTCACAGAAAATAAGTCGCAAATTGTCACAAATTTGCAACATTGTTGCAGTCCCTCAAAGACTTGCTGAGTATAGCTTTGGTTTCCTCAGGTATGTTTACAAGTTAGAAGCGAGAACAGGAGGTGGCAGTAATATGAGTGAAGATTACATTGTCCAGATGCCTGTGTGGACCCCAGAAGATGTCCATCCCCCATGCAACGTCACCGTGCTGGGCTCTGATTCCATATTCATAGCATGGCCAACACCAGGTAAAGAAAGACATGGGCTCTTCCTCTGTATGTCTGTGTGTATGTGTGTATCTCTCTCTTCTCTTCCCCCTCACCTATCTCTCTGTCTGTCTCTGTTTCTCTCTCTTTGTCTCTGCCCTCCTCTCCCCCATAGTCGAATGGAAACTAACTGGAGATAAAGATAAAATGTGACTTCACAGTAAACCATAGCTTCCTCGTAGATAAATATGAGTGGAACAACCAAAACACACATGTAAGTACACACACAAGTTTGTCTACATATATGTATATTAGCGTTGCTTCTGTTACTGCCACAAACAAAACCAACTTACGAAAAATAATTTATTTTAGCTTATGGTTCCAAAGAGAGAGTCCACAATGTTAGGAGACACATGACAGCAGGCATCTGGGTCAGGAAGCTGACAGATAACATCTTCAGTTGCAAACGCCAAGCAGAGAGTGAGCTGCAGGTAGGGTAAGACTGTAAAGCCTCACAGCCCACCCCCAGTGACATGCTTCCTCTAGCAAGGCTCCATCTCCTAAAGGCTCCATAAATTCCCCAAATACCACCACAGTGGGGACCAAGTATTCAAATACTTGAGCCTATGGAGATATTTCTTATTCAAACTACCATAGTATGTATTTCTACATTAATGTGCATGCATGCATGCATGTCTACCTATATAAATATGTGGATACATACATCTATCTGCCTCTCTCAGTCAAAGCACTGCCTCTTAGGAATTCAAACTTCTAAAAACCCCATCTCATACATAATTAAGGCAAGTCAGAGTTTATAGCCACCCTGGGTATCATCTCCATGGGAATGCTGGGGCTGGCTCACTGGCCTAGAGTGTCTTTTTCAATGGCATCAGTGAACAGGGGACTTGGAAAGACAATGGCCTGTTCTAACTATGAGCTTACCATCGTGAACAGTGATAACTGCTAACTATTGCCCCTCCACTCTGTGAGTTTTCATTAGGCCATTTAGTCAATGCCAGATTGCTTTGATGATTTAATGTATTATAATATTTTGATATAAATATAATTCTCAGGTAGAATCCTGCCCAGATAGATTCTATGGAGATTAAAGTAAAAAGCTGGACAGATCAGTGGATAAAGAATTTTTTATGTATGAGGATCTGAGTTCTAATCCCCTACAACCACATAACAGTATGTGCCTATACTCCAAGAGTAGGGAAGCCTGAGGCAAGAGGATCCCTGAGGCTTCCTGATCTGCAAGGCTCAGAGAAAGACTCTGTCTTTAAAATAAAGGTAGAAAAAGATAGAAGACACCTGCTCTCTCTCTCTCTCTCTCTCTCTCTCTCTCTCTCTCTCTCTCTCTCTCTCTCTCTCTCTCTCTGTGTGTGTGTGTGTGTGTGTGTGTGTGGTATGTATGTATATGTGTGTGTGGTTGGAGGTGTCACAATCAGAGGACAATTTGTGAGAGTCTGTTTTTCTGTTCCACCATGTGTGTGCGTCTTAGAGATTAAAGTCAGGTCATCAGCCTTGGTGGGAAGCTCCTTTGCCCACTGACCCATCTCACTGACCACCCTCCTAGCATTTTTATGGTGTCTTTGTACTTTAGGGACACCAAGTAAAATAAAGTCAAAAGCACCGACTGGAGACCAGATTCCTCCCACATGCTGGAGATAACTTAGGTTCAGATCTATGCCTTCTCCAGTCCAGATTCTCCAAGAGTAGTAAAAGAGCATCCAGGATGCTAAGTAGAGTGGCCAGGGGGATTCTCAAGTCATCTTCCTCTTGCTCACCTGAAGACTGAGCACTTGTGGGTTTGAGATTTTCTTTAAGACTACAGAAGTCAGACAAACAAGAAGATGCTCAAGATTTATAAACTCGTGGCACCACTTGGCAGACCTTACACATTTTATCTAGCTTTATGCCATTCTACAGTCAGATAGAATACAAGACCCTTGGTTTTCTTTATTTGTTGAGACATGCTTTGTGTCCTAACACATGGTGTGTTTTGGAGTAAGTTCCCTGGGCTGCTAAGAAGAATGAGAATTCTTTTTTGTTGAAGTAGAACATTTATTAGACGTCTGTTAGGTCCGTTTAATTCATGATAACATTTGACGTTAATGTTTCTTTGGTGGTTTTCTTTGGTTGGTTTTTGCTGTTGGGTTGGTTTTGCTTTTTGGGTCTGGATGATCTGTCTTTGGGTGACAGTGGGGTACTGAAGTCACCCACTATCACTGTGCTGGTATTAATCCATGATTTTAGATACAGTCGTATGTGTCTTATGAAACCATATGCCTCATGTATAGTGAGTGTGTGTCTATAATGCTAATGTCAGCCTAGCATGTCCTGTTGTTAAGTACCATGTGACAATATGTCCCTCTTCCATTTTGGGCTTCGAGACAATTTCACAGATATTAGAATAGCAATGCCTAGTCTTGTCTTAGTTCGTTTTGCTTGGAATCCTGCTGTCTAGCCTTTTGCCTGAAGGTGGTGTTCATCTTTGGTGGTAAGGTGTGCGTCCCAAAGGCAGCAAAAATGTGGAATCCACTTGTCATCCAACCTGTGTGTTCAAGTCTTTTTCTTAGAGAGTTGAGATCATTAATATTGAGAGTTATTATTGAAAGGGTCATATTCATTCTTTCATTCTGTTGATTTTGCGATTCTGTTGATTTGTTAGCCCTCTTCTGATTGGAGGTCCTTGTATTCGTGTTTACAGGTAGGACTGCTACAAAGGTTTAATGATGATTGTGTAGCCACCATTTATTACCTGGCTTTGGATGATAATTCTGTAGATCTGGATGATCTTTTAAATTCAATTCTTAATACCTTCAACACAATCATTTTAGTAACTCATTTTTATTTATTTTCTGGGCCAAGGAGATGGTTCATCAAAAACAGGTAAAGGCATTAACCTATGCAGTAACCTGTGCAAACCTGATGACTTAAGAGCCCACATACAAAGCCTGATGCAATTATGTGCATCTGAAATCCCAGCACTCCCATGCAAGATGGGAAGCAGAGGCAGGAAAATTGGGTGGAATCCGGAGGGGCAGCTATGCTGGAGTAAACAGCACAGAAGAATCAAGAAACACCTGCCTGGACAAAGGTGAAAAGCAAGAACTGGAGCTCCTGAGGTGTCCTCTGACCTCTGTGGGCACACTGCGACACATGCATGAACATACACATACATCATACATAGACAGACACACTTACTTTTAAAATGTATTTTCTCTAGCACTTTCTTGAATGCCTTAGTTTTCAAAGTGCTAAAAGCACTTAGTTCAATGCAGTGTTGAAATTTGTCAATGCTTTTCAAACCTCCCAGCAGCGTGTTGTTTCCTTTTATGAATTCAGCATCAGATGTTTTTGTTGGCTCTATAATATTTTCAATAAGAGAGTCTCATTGTGGAATAAAAGATAATCCTTGCATATAAAATGTAACATTAATTCTTTCCTAGCTCAAATCTGGTAGGAAATTTTTACCCAAAAATGAAGAATTGGATGCTAACTCTGACCACTATTAACAAATCTATAATTTCCAGACCTCTCCATTTTTTAGATGCATGAGATCCATTATAGAAACATTTGATACATGGGGAGATTATTTTTCTGGTGCTTGGAAGGATTCCAGACTCAGGAAGCATCAGGTGATTGTGCCCTGGTTGTCACGCACAGTTGATTCTATCAGGAAACACCTCAGGATTTGGAGAATGATATTTTTTCCATTTGGAGTAGTCACAAATATGTGTTCGATGCAGAAGGAAGGCACGCTTGTTACAAGCAATGTTGTTTGTACAGTTACAATCAGGAATTTTCTAGATCTTCCCCTAAACTCAGAAGTTCAAAATGATTGCACCATAGACATGGCTGAATACCAAGTCAAAGAGTACACGTCTGTGGTTTCCAGCCCTGACCGGACATTAGAATCCTGGAGACACTATTCAAAAGCAAATCCTCAGGCTGAGAAGTGACTGGTGGGTAGCATATAGAAAGCCCTGGGTTTGATCTCTAAGCATAACTTAAGCCAGGCACGTGCACACCGGTAATTCTAACACTCCAGAGAAGACAGGAGGATCAGTTTAGGGTCATCTAAGCCATACAGGAAGTTGGAATTCTGCCTAAGCCTCATGAGATTCTGTCTGTAAAGAAAAAAGCAAATAGAAAAAATATTAATTCTTCATTTGAGGCTCATGATAAAAGATGCGCTTGAGGTGCAGTCAAGAAATGTAGGTTTGTTTATTTGTTTGGTTTAAAAAAAAAGCTCCCACATGACTCAAATGCACCACCAAGTTTAGCTAGCAGCCTAGATCCCCCATACCAAACCAACATGGTCAGTAATACTGATTCCTGGAGAGAGAAATCAGCGGCTTTCTCTTGAATGTACAAAGCCAAAATATTGATTGAATTAATTGATCCATTTTCACATGTATTTTGTGGGGAATCAATATGGACAGAGTAACCTCAGGCAGGTAAGTTGCTGGGAGCAAATAGTCTATGTGGTTGCTTGGCAACAGAAGAAGTACCTAGGTAATTAACTGGATTTCGGTTTTCAAATTATGTTTCCAATGCTATCAATAAACTCCATCTTAGATCATGTCTATAAATCCTGCTGGTAAAAGCAATGAGGACACCCGGGGGAAGGGTAACTGGGATGGATAGAGCTGACCTTCTAAATGCGCATTTCTTAAGTCCTACTATGTGCCAAACACTCCCAGGCTCCAGTGAATTCCTATGCAAACAGCATGAGGTAATTCCCCATACTAGGAATTTGTGAAGTGATAGTGTAATATGCTCAAGGTGGCCTGGCATTGCCAGGATTCACATGCAAGCCCGTTCAACGGTTATCTTTGAAGAATAAATCCTTCCTGCTCTTAGTTTAACTCTTCCATTGAAGTTTTGCACTTTTCCCTGGAAGTCTTACAAATGCATGATACACACACACACACACACACACACACACACGTGCACTACTTTGTAAAGTGGTGCCCATAAGACAGGGCTGCCTGTTGGCTAAAACCTAATAGTTCAGGAAGATGGTGTTTTGTTGGGCAAGTCAAAAGTGAAAGAAATAATTAGGAAACTGTGTCCCCCTCTAAGGGAAAAGAGGCACCAAGCTAAAGTATGTGGATGAAACAGGACTCCACTGCCCAACCCAGAGACAGAAAAGAACTGACAGGATTCAGTAACATCATGCAAGAGCAGGGAAATTCCTCACTAGGTGGGCACAGTAGAAGTTGAGAAATGACTTGAATACCTATGAAGAGATTATTCAAAGACTGGTTTACAACCCTGTTCAAGATTCTCTGTCCTAGGCCAAACCAGGTCCATTTATCTCCTATTTACCTGATAAATGTGAGTAGGAATAACTCCAAAGCTCTCCAACCTCTAAAACATTAAGATGCCTGCTCTTTGTATGGTGTTCGGGTGTAGAAACACACTCACACACACACACACACACACACACACACAGGCACACACACACAATTTAAAATAAATCAGTGCTGAAAAGGTAGTTCGATGGTTAAGAGCATTGACTGTTCTGCATGACCCAAACTCGATTCCCAGTACCTGCACAACCATCTAACTAAAGTCCATGAAATCTGACACCCTCTTCTGGTCTCTTAAGGGCACTGCATGCACACACATACACTGAAAAAAAAATTTAGAGATGAAAAAAATACATGAAATATAAATCATTTTTAAGGGCGAGGAGTCACTATAGCAACTTACCTTCCATTGTTGACAGTACGGTAAACGGGTCTGAAAAGACTCTAGCCGGTTACTGTTTAAATTAGAGGCAACATGGGCCACTTAGCTTCCTCCTAAACTGTCCTCTGAACCCTGGATCAGCACAGAACCAATTGAAAGAAGGGAGAAATAGATGTAACCTTAATGGATGAAAAATTATAGAAAATTAAGAAGCAAAAGACTTCATAGAATATAAACCATTTGCTCAGAGAAAGAACAGAGGCAGCTAGTCCTGCTGTTTGAGAATCCAAACATTCAAAATTATTTAAACTCTGCAGATAATAATGAGCCATTCTAATTTATCAAGATGATGACTATATTTTGAACTATCCACCCCTTAATCATGTCCTAATTAACAATACAGCCGCATTCAGCAAAGCGCTTTTTTTCTCGCTAAGGATGGTGAGTTATTTAAGTTTAAGGCATAATATTGAAACCCGGCACTTTCCTTTGCCCATTTATCTTTTAGTCCATTAAAGACAAGAATTGGCAACCATGCTTCTGCTGGGAAATCATTTTAATTAATCCTGCGTGGGCACATAAATACTTTTTATTAATCACGTTTTTGATGAAAGGTTAGCTAGCTACAATATGGACTATCTATAGACACAAGACACGCCAGTGGGTGTTCAGTTACAGTCTTGGCTGTGGTGCATGGGGTTGGATGCTTGTCTGATTACAAACAAACTTCGAATCAACGTTCGTAAATGAAAATTTTACCTTTTACTAGTTTGGACGATCCAACATTGGCTGTTGCTTTAGTTGAATGCAGTACCCAAAGGACAAGGACTGGCAAGTTTCAAGGGAGAAGACTAAGCCCACCTCGTGATTTCTGTTTCTTTGCTCATTAACAAGTGAATGCATCTTGCATTCTCGGGTCTTAGTCCTCACTAGGCATTTTTGTTGAGATAAGCACCTCCCTTTCAGTAACTATCACTTCATGTCTCACGTCTATTTTCTACATTAGTTTGGTTTTTTTGTGACACTGTCTCACTACCTCATACTCAGAGAGATCCCTCTGTGACGACAGGTATGAGCCGCCACACCCAGTCTACTCTCCATATTTAACTAGTGAGAAAATTAATGTATATATTTCAAACTGTGACTTTCTCTAGGTTATGCATTGCATAGCTATCAGAGGCAACTTATAGGTGATTTATTTTTTATGATTTTTTTTATTCTTTTTAACCTTTTTAAGCTTAACATATATTCAGTGTACTGAATGATGGGCTTAATTATAGCATTGACATATGTGCATGTAACGTCTTCTGCTCATAGCCCCTTCCCCACTGTCCCCCTACTCCATCCACACAGCTCATGCTGGCCACCTGATGCTGCCCAAATGGTCATCTTCTGGTTTGCTACCACTTGTGTGCATGTGCGCACGTGTGCATTCATAAATATGGTTAAAAATCCAGTTTCTATTTTTCTACCTACTTAATTCATATCACAAATATTTTTATCATATCTACAATCTAGTTCAAAGTTTAAAAAATAATTCTGCTATAGATACAGAAAATGTAAATGACCACAGTATATTATAATTGTGGGTCATCCCATGGTTGGGGGAGGTCATTTTATCTGCGGGTCAACCCTCATAAGAATGCAGAATGCACTTGCCTTTGGGTAGACTGAGTTCTTGCGTTCACTTAATGGATAAGAATATATCCACTGGTCCCCATTCATGGGTATGGTAGGTAGGGTACAGGACACCAGATCATGATGAGAGGCACAAAGAAGATGTGATATCATCCCACCTCTGAGGAATGTGTCACCTGTGAGGGAAGCAAAGGCTGCAGAGCATAGCCCTTAGCTTATGTCAAAATCCTGTGCAGTTATCATCAAAGGTAACATGCTTTTTCACCCCCAAAGAGGACGTAATCAAGACACCCCTGTCTACACAGAGGAAGGCATCAGCCAGTATGTCAGAAACACTGCTTTAAGGGTAAGCTGGTTTTTGAAGCAAATGCTGCTATCAAACTGAATTAATGGGTTATATTTTTTTTACTCTTAGAATTGTTACTGCTCCTGCTTCTTAAAAAATTATTTTAAAAGGGCTTATATGATTGACTTGTCCCACTGTAAAGTATGCACCTGCTGTGAAATGAAGCCACAGAGGGAAAAAAAAAGTTGAATAATTTAACTTTTTTATTTGTAAAGATAATCAGGGTTTTTCTGATTACATCTTAACTTCATAAATGTTAAATAACCTATCAGCATCTAGTTGTTGTAAATTATGAAAAGGAACACTGCCAGGAATATTAACCGATACAACCCTTGTTCTTCAGAGAACAAGAAAATGTGTTATGGCAGCTTGTCACTGTGCGACTGGTAACTCTGACACCAAATAACAAAACTGCCATTTGCACTTAGGCTAGATTGGTTCACACGCGTTTCCGAGGCTCCTTTTGCTCTGACAGAAATTTATGAACTCGGGAACTAACCAAGTCGTAAGCCTCCCCAGCTGATTCTAACAAATATGCCCATTTCATTTCATTTAGTCATCAGAATACCAGGGGGCTTCGTCGGCTCAGACTCATTGCAGATGGCACAAGGTTTCAGGGACACCACAGACGGTGTGTCACTGCCCTGCAGAGTGATGGCAGGGGTGGGACCCTCTTCCTAGATGTTTGTCAGAGTCTGACATGTCCACAGTTTAGAGGTGCATTTTCTGTTCCAACACCTCATAGGTGTACGTAAAGAGCTCTCGTTGCCCATTTACTGCGAGGTGAAAAACACATTTCCCGGGTTCACGCTGTGGCTAGCCATGCTTAAACCTAGATCAATATTGTGTCTATCTCGGAAACACAGTAGAAGTGCAATCTTGTGCCCTGGCCCCGCTGGGAGCCCTGTCAGTTTTGAACAGAGACATTGAAGGATGAAGAGTGTAGACGCAGTAGGTTGTAGGTACAGACTGGAGACAAAAGAACTGACTTCAGGCAGATTGGGTGAGAGACCACCTGGAATTACCACTGAGGATGAACGACAGACCGTCTTCACAGAGCAATCTGATCATGTACAAGCACACACCTAAAAAGCCAAACAGGAGTTACGACCGTCCCTCGCGTGGATGTGATATTCATATCTGTTTGGAAGAGTGGCTCTCTCTGAGAGGTGTTGGGGGTCGCCTGAGAACATGGTTAATACTTGTTATTTCAGCTTTCTTTTTTTTTCCATGAGACTCATCGAGAGAGTCACACAGGAGATAGAGACAGCGGGATTCGAGACAGCGGGATTCAAACTCGCAAAGAAGGGCACGGAGGCCCTCTGGCGGGCGGACGCTTAAGGCTTAAGGAGTGCGCCGCCGCTGGCTTGCTTATTTCAGCTTTCTTATCTTTCCTTTTTATCTGTTTTTCTTGTGTAGAGATGGAGATTTTTTTTTCAACAGCTTCTACCTTGTGGGAATGAGCTAGAATACTTTGTAGTTTTATGTCACCCATGCACAGGTGCAGCCATCTGACCAGTGGGGTCAGCCCTTTACAGAGGAAGCCACTACTGCTCATAGTGGTCACGTGGTGTGAGGTAATGACTGGAGAAACAGGGACAGATAGAGCTGATCCGGTCAAAGTCCAGTGTGCAGTTTATAGAGGTCAATAACTTGGGGGCGTGTTGTATGTAAGTGTGTTTTCCAGACTCTTCCACAAGACCTACCCAAGGAACAAAGAGACAGAGTGAACGTGTAATCTGGAGGAATTGGCCTCAGGCACTGACCACGTGTTTGCAGTTTCTTAGTTGTGCACTAGGTCTTCCAATCCGCCCAGATTTGGCATCCTTGCATCTGCCTTGAGTCCCACAGTTCACCGTGTTGGAAAGCATTTTTTACAAATCTCCATCATTGAAAAGTGATACATTGTACCAGGAAAACCTAAGAGAGCCACCCCCCCCCCAGTACCAGGTTCTGTGTCTGTTCTTGACTCATTGCAGCATCCTACGGGACAGACCACAGCCTCCTCCACTGACAACAAGGAGATACATTCTAATGGGACTTGGAATGGTGAGGTATTCAGAAATACTCCTGATTGCAATTTCTGCAAACGCATTGCATTGTCATGCTTAAAGGTCAAATTGCAAGCTGACAGAGCCCCTGGTTCACTCTTCAGTCATCTCAACTGCGACATGTGGTGCTCTCTGAAGGATGGGGTGGGGAGAGCCTGGTGCCACACCTCACCCATTAATGAACTGAGAATCTCAAATGATCTCTGTAATTGGTTCTCTTCCTCCAAGCCTCAAACTTTAATTATAGTAACTTGCCGGAAACTCCGAACAATGTTCCTGGTTTTGTCTTGCAGTTGAGAATTAGGCCTTGAAGAACATCTTCTAGATAAGTCCATGATGTGTACTCAGTAAACCAACCAAGAGAAAGGTGAACCTATCTAAAAATCCTAAGGATTTGATCTTATGATAGTTTTATATCCACTCATGAAAAGAAATAATATAGAATCTTCTCCTGGCACACTGAACGTACGTGGCAGAAGCCAGACCAGCCGTTTGTTCTGTGACTATGTCCTATTGTTTCATGGTGAATTCATTTCAAGGCAACATGGAGAGACTAAAATGAAGTCATTCTCTGAGTTTCTGGTGAAGAGTTCTTTCCAGCACTTGGGTGCCTCAGCGCAAGTTTCTTCTGCAGTCCTGTGTGTGACTCACTCTGACATGACCTCTGTCTCTAACCTTTTAGGCTTACAAAACTTTTTATGATTTTAACCAAACAGTTTTCTAAATCCAGACATTTCAGGCAGGAAAAAGTCAAAGCCAAGTTTTATGGACAAGAAAAAGTGAAATTCTATCCATGTCCATGCCTCACATAGGAAAATCACGTGTTTCCAAAGGTCTTTGTCTTTGAATACTCCTTACCACAAGCCCACATGTGTCCAGGACGTGTGGGGCTCAGACTAGGAAACTTGGTATTTAGAACTTAAAATCTTAACCTCTAATTTTCCTGTTCCGTTAATGGCAATTTGACCCGTTCCGAATTGGTCTCCTTGTCTACACAGCTTTTCTCAGCCCTGCTCTGTAATTTTCCTTTTCTGTTAGCTTAACCTAAGGTTCTATTTTCAAAGCTCAGAAATATAAGCTTCGCTCTGTGCTCGGACCGTATCATTACTACTCACAACCAGCCAGTGCACAATCCAGAACAAGTGGCTTTGACTAAACTGAGATTTAATTTTCTTATCTTTTCGGGGAGAAAGCTTGGCGTTCAAGAGTGTTTGCTGCCCTTCCGGGGGCCCCGGTTCAATGCCATGCTGCTCCCACACCTGCTATCGTCTGTAGCTCCAGGTACAAGGGCGGGATCTGATGCCCTCTACTGGCCCCTGTGGGTACTGCACACAAAATGCATATACCATACTCATAAATAAGTAAACAAAGAAATAAGTAAATAAATTTTTAAAAGAGAGAGGTTATCATTATCCTAAAGTCTAACTCATTTATTTAATCTCCTGGGGAATTATTGCACTTCTACTCTGTGCTAAAAGCTAGACACAGGAACCTTGTTCACAAAAATAACAGCCTCCAACCTTCTGAAGCTGGTGTTCCACTATTAAGAGAGAACGGGGCTCTGTGGGGCAGCACAGGACTTCCGGGAAACTGCTCTTCTAGCTTGCATTATTGATGCAGCTATGACATGAACCATCCGCCTGATCCTGATCTCCAGTCTCAATCTGTCACTCGCAGGGCAGCCGTGCTTTAACAAACACATTCAAGTCTATTGTTGTTTGTATATAACTCCCAAATTTCCTGCAGAGATTGTGAAATCTAATGGCCACTTAAGTTACCCCAAGGGGCTTCCTCAGGCCCAGGCTTAGGGTCGTAAAGAATGGTGTCACCATCAACTGAAAGAAGAAACTTAGGGAGCTTAGAGTTTGTCCAATGTTGGGGAGGGAAAGGGGGAGGAGGAGGGGGAGGGGGGGAGGCAAGCATAGCTCATTCTGATTGCAGTCTCCTGTTGAGATCGAGGTCACTCTAGGCCTTGGAGATGGCTTAGACAGGAAAGAGTGATATACAAGCATCAGGACCTAAATTTGATCCCCAGACTCAACAGTAAAAACAGATTTAAAAAATAAAAGCAGGTATGGAATGTACTCTTGTAATTTAGGTCTTGTGTTGCAGAGACAAATGGATCCCAGGGCCTCAGTGGTCAGCCAGCCTAAGTAAGAGAGCCCATTTCAAAAGGAGAAAATGGTTTATGCCAGGAGAAACAGCCAAAGATGTCCTCTGGCCTCTACATGCATTCATGAGTGACACACACATGTCCATTCACATGTGTGTACATGCACACATGTACACACATGCACACATGTACACACGTGCACATGCTTCTCATGTCTGGGTTGCTAGATTCTTCCCAATTGAGTGTAATTCTAAAGAAGATCATGGGGCAGCAGGGTGAAAATCTTCCCAGTGTACCCACTGTACCCACTGTACACACAACCCCAAGTATCTCAGGGTCAATCAGCACTTCCTCCTGTTGGGGCTCACACCTATACAAACAGAGCCACCTTCTCTTCTGTAAGCCTCACCCCTCAAGTGTCCTCAGGTGCTGTGATGTTCACTCTGTGAGGTTGTCAATGGGTTTCCTTGTTTCTATGGTAAGGACAGACTTATTGAAACACAGCATGTCACTAACCCTGTGAACGTCACACACTCTCCCATAGGTGGGATAATTCAGTCAGAGCCTCTATTATAGTCTCCATCCAAGGCACACCTTCTTGCCTTTAAAAGTGTATGTTTCTTCATGACCATATAAAACTTAACAGGCATTTAATTATAGGAATAGATTGTGCATAGATTTAAAAAAAAAAAACACTACTTTCTTTAGGAAGTGCTGGTGAAAAATGACAGTTATTGGACCCAAATTTCATATGTATTTAAGGCCCATAAGTCTCACTGACAGAGTGGACTGTCCTAGCTCAATAATTAATGCCCTGGGAAATCTCCAGGTAGACAGTGATTTGGATATTTTATGGGCTATTATGTCAAAGATCCATGTCAGACAAGATGCTTACACAATGGTCTGCAGAAAAATTATTGTCACAAGCAAACTGGAGTTGTTTTATTTTTTAATGCACTTTAAGTAAACCTAGGGAGGCTGTGATATCCTCCTTAATTGCTGCATGCTTTAAGTGACAGGTGCCTTCATTGTTATTTACCAGTAGAGTGTATCTTTGACTATGACCATTATGAATGTTTAAACAGCTCTTGCCTTTGGAGTGCACACTGCAGTGTTTTCCGACTTGTGTTCTGTGCAGCTTCAGCGCTACATCAAGCTGTCCCTTACCTTTCAGAGATAACCTTGTGTGTGTATGTGCATCGTTCTGAGGGGACGGAGGCATTGACAGCCTTGCATGAGGCAATTATGCATCTTTCTTTGTCTTTCTCTCCCACTTCACAGGGATCCTGCTTCCCCAGATTCCGGTGGAATACAGCATCTTACTCAGCGGTGGAAGTGTGACAATCTTAGCCTTCGCTGTTGGACGCCGTCAGTCTGCACACCTGACAAACCTGGCTCCGTTCACACAGTATGAAATACGGATACAGGCCTGCCAAAATGGTGACTATCTTTTTAGAAACTTGACCTGGGCTTGTGTGAAAAGTATCTCAAATCATTTTTTTTTCTTAAAAAAAAAAAAAAGAACAGTTACAATACAAAGAATAATGATTGATTTCGGATTTGTGGTAGAATGATTGCCCAGAAAAATCAGAGCCTGGTGTTCACTGACACATTAGACATCCCTACACATTTCATGAATATTTAAATACATAAAAATACATTAAAAAGCTACATTAAAATAGTGGCTTTGTAAAGCTTTGTTTTATAAGGCCTTTTAAAAGAAAAACACATGGCTCACAGAGAGGCCATTAGGAACATAAAACAACATAGGCTCTAGAATAAATTTCATAGAAAATGTATTAAACTCGATTTTATTAAACATTTTCATGAGGGAGAAGGGGAAAGTTATTTAAGAGATGAACTGCAAGCCAAGCTTGGTGATGCATGCCTTTAATCCTGGCATTTGGGGGGCAGAGGCAGGCAGATCTCTGAGATTGAAGCAGCCTGGTCTACAGAGGAGTTCTAGGATAGCCAGGGGCTACCTTGAAAAAAATGTAAAAAAAAAAAAAAAAAGAGTTAAACTGTACACAAATGAGTCTATATGTTTGATGGTATTTCCTTGGAGCCAGTGCCTTGGGTCTGAAGTCTATGCTTTAGTCTATGGCCTGGCGGAAACATTGCTATCTTAGACAGAATGTGGCC
Organism: Arvicanthis niloticus; assembly: GCF_011762505.2. NCBI lineage: Eukaryota > Metazoa > Chordata > Mammalia > Rodentia > Muridae > Arvicanthis > Arvicanthis niloticus. Next base: position 62,180,852 of record NC_047667.1, read on the forward strand.
TACTCCTTCTTCCCTACCATGGAGGACTGAAGAGACATAAACTGATATTCAGAAAAGAAAAACATGGAATCCAGAGAGAATATTACACATTAATTCCATGTGGGAAAAACAAATATATAAGGCCAGGCATTGTGGTACATGCCTTTACTCCCAACACTTAGAGGCTGAAGCAGGCAGATCTCTGCAAGTTCAAGGCCAACCTGGTCTACCCAGCAAATTAAATACCTGGTTGCAATGTGAGATACAACTCACACAGAGATGGCATCTTGCTCCACCTTGAAGAAACCTATCAGACTATGGACTGCCACATTCCCTGTCTCGTTGCCCTAGACTTGGCTCAAGTGTCAGAGCTGGTCTTGATGACTCGTATCAGAAACCCCAAGTCCATTTGTTGACCTGACCCTACAAACCAGGCAATGGTTTGTCTGAAGAGTTTGCTCTCCCTGATCCAGCCTTTTACTCTGCAACATGGAAATAGCTTGCACCTGAAGCTCTCTTGACTTAAGGGCAGAATCACCACATGCCTGGAGCTATGCCATGGATGTCCAATAGACTTGAAGTAACTTGTTTGATATCTGTGCATTTAAACAACAGAGGTTAGTTTAATGCATTAAGTACTGTTAAGTGTACTATTTGTGCAGGTCATTTACACACTTGTGAAATTCAAATGGCATCATTTTTTAACTAGAATAACCGCAGCAGAAATGGAAGCCAGGTCAATCGAGCCTGTGCTTTCTTGCCTACCTCAGTATAAACAGATGGTTACTGAATAAACCATCTAAAATGATTTTGTATTTCAGTGTTCAAATTTCATGGGAACCCATAGGACCAAACTGAAACACATATGCAATGTACTCAGACATATTATTTTTGTGGCACTGTTACTCTCCTATAATGGCTGTGTAACACTTTGCCTGGCTGGACAAATTAACAAAGCCCTGGATTGGTTTTGCAGCAGGCTGTGGAGTTAGCCCTGGGATACATGTCAGAACACTTGAAGCAGCACCGGAGGGTCTAACACCCCCTCTTCTGAAGGCTCTGGAGTCACCTTGCATAGAGGTTAAGTGGATACCACCTACAAGACCCAATGGGATCATCACCAGCTATGCAGTTCACAGGTGAGAGGTTCACAATTGGGGATGTGTGCCATCCAAGGGCTGTAGAATCACACACATGCTCCACATGCCCAGGGAACAGAAGGGCATTCATGTTCTATGGAGCACATATGGGTAGAGACTGTGTTGGAAGCTGTGACCTCCGACATGCTGCCCAAAGACCAGGGCCCACAGTTACTGTGGGGCCTTTCCTTGAGATATGTTTGACAGTTGAGTCTAGAGCCCTTGGTTTTTGTTTTTTGTTTTTGTTTTGTTTTGTTTTATCTCCGTGACTCCTGCCCTACATGCTGTTGTCTTTGTTTCTTGCCTTGTCCATTTTTCTTTGCTTCTTTGTGTTTTGCAATTCTAGATCAAAACCAGGGCCTCGAACACAGTAAGCAAGTGCTCCACCTCTGAGCTGTATCCCCAGGCCTTCCGTTCAGCTTTAAGCCTCTTTTCTTAGATGGCTAATGGTATATTTCTCCTCACAGTGTGCAGAATTCATTGCATGGATCTCTCTAATGTAAGGGAGGAGAAAGCAGAAAGAGAGGAAATAGGAAAGGCAGAGGGGACATGGTTAAAGAAGGATAAAGAGGGATAAAGATGAGGAAGAATGAGATGGAGGGGAAGAGGAGGAAGGTGGCAAGGAGAAGAGAAGAAAGGAGAGCAGAGGAGAGGAGTGCAGAGGAGAGGAGAGCAGAGGAGAGGAGAGGGGGAAGGGGAGGGGACAGGAGTGGAGAGAAGAAAAATAAGACTAAAGAAAAGAGAGAAAAAGGAAGCTGAAAGTAAAAGATGGCTCAGAGGTAAAGGCCCTGTGTGCTTGACCCCTTGAGCAGAAAACACGGACAGGGGTGGCTGTCACGCAGTGCTGCACATGAAGCCTCACTCCAAAAGCCTTGTGTACAAAAGTCACAAAGGTGCAGCCTGCTCCCCCTCAACCCCCGCCATCCCACCCTCTGCTTTCGAATCCTCTGATCATCTCTCTGGCACTGCTCTTTGTTTGCTCCGTGTGCCCTGGACCTTCCGTGATAGTTGCTATAGGCAGTAGACCCTTTAATTCAGACGCTTCTTCAGTGATCAACTAAGGGTTTGTAGGCAAAACAACTGGCAAAGGAGGAACTATGGTTACATATCTGTCTAGTTCCCTAAAATGAGCAAGCCCAACTTCTCAGCAAACGGTAATTTAAAAAAATAATCTTTCTGATTCAAATACACGTGGACATAAAAAGAGCTGATAAGAATGTACACTTTACATAAGCACTTTAGTACAGAGTCTTAGATATCCGGCCTCCAGACATCATTTCCTTCCAATTACTGAATTCTAATTGCATGGGAAAGGTGCATCAAACTCCTGTTATGAATGAAGGGAAATAGACCACCGTCAGAGAGCTGGACGCGGCTCCAGTCTGTTGGTTTTGTAAACAAAGCTCATGATTGCAGTGAGCATTCTGTGGCAGCCAGCGACAGCAAAGGAAAACAGGAACCAGAATGCAGAAAGGCCGCTTCAATGAAAAATACTGTAAATTGAATTTGACAGCATTTGATGGCATTTGATTATTCTAGTCACAGGCAAACAATGATATAAAGAGTAATATGAAACAGAATGTGTTACTGCCTAGCCGACTCCAACGCAATAAACCTTCCCCCAGCGTGACACAATCACTTCACCATCATAATTGTGGCCTGTTTGATACCTCCGAGTACAGCGGAAGGGCGCTGACTGACATAGATACATTTTGTTTTTTATTTAAAGTGAAATGAAAATGGTGCACCGGGGCCCCAGATACAATCGTTATATTCACCTGCCGAGGCATGAATCACTTGGCAGTTATTCCGGCTGAAGTTTAAATGTGCTTAGACAACAACAATATCAAATTTTTCTTAGATAGCTGCAGAAAAAAAAAAATCAGAAATTTGTAAGGACAGAAATAGCACGTAGGCGCACAGTTCTTTTTCATCCTGCGACAGACGACGCAGAGCCCCATCCATGCACGGCTCCAGCTCAAGCCTGTGGTGCTTCTGAGGAGCTTACGCTGTGCAGTTCCTACTCCATCACTCGCCTGCACTCTTCTGTCACCTAAGGAAACACATTCAGCCAAACCAGAGACAAGGCTTGGCCTATGCAGATATGCTCATCAAATCACAGGAAGCTAAAGTGCCAGTTTCATTTTGAAAACGCTTGTGGCAATTCTCACTGATCCCCCAAATTACTTCCCCTGTCCCCCTGTAATTCTCTTCTGTTGTTTTAATATTGCTTCTACATATCACACTCTTAAAAATAGAAACTGCCTGCCCTAATAAGGAAGTAGGATGTTTATGATCTCAAGAACAAAACAAAACATCCATGTGTCACGTTTCTTATCACTGGGACTCAAGGAAGAGGGGTTCGGCTCTGCTCATGGTTAGTGGGTGAAGAAGGCATGGCACCGTTCGGGGTTTACAGAGTGGCTTCTACCCATAGCACTGGTGCACAAGTTGGCTTCTCCTTCTTAGGATCAGAAGCAGAAGCACGCGGAGCTCTCATCTCTGCTCCTAAGCCCCAACCTCTCAAAACAGCACCACCAACTGGAGATCAAGTGTTCCAACACCCAGGTCTGTGAGGACAGACTCTTGATGTGAATGTCCCAGCTTAAATTTCCAGTTACTCCGGCTGCCTGGTTGACTCCATTCAAATGCTATGGAAGTTTTCTGTAAGGGTTTTCATAAACAATGAGGAAGCTTAAGGTAGTGTTTTATAGCTTATTCATTATCAAGAATCAGGCAAGGCCACCTTGCGTGGTCACATCTTCCTCAAAGAGAGGTTGGTTAGCCTAAAAATTCTTCAGTCTAACCACTTCATCAGGTCGACAGCCTTATAAATGGTAAAATTCTCGTCACATCGACAAAATCCATCCAAGGAGCTTTCTTAGGAATTGACAAAACACTTAGTAAAATTATCTCCACCCACTAGGAGCTTCCGTGTAAATAGAGATAAAATTACAAAGTGCTTATAGTCTCACGAACCTTCCCTTTTAAATGAATAATGATATTTGAACTATCTATGTGCATTAGAAGTCAAAAGTGCATACAAAGACACTTTAACACTGTGAAAAAGAAAAGATAAAAAAAAAAAAAAAGATGAGACTTTAGGTTGGTGTTTCCAAGCAGGAAACAGAAATGATTCCATAGAATGGGTGGATAAACTGACTGAGTGAACTGAGGAAAGGTGACCATTAAATCAACAACAAAGAAACATTGATGACATCTAATTTATGTTGTGTGAGAAGACAGATATGGGCATTGAGTCAGATGATGAATAGCTTAGATATACATATATGTATATCAAGGGACACACGGCTCTTTAAACTTTAATTCTTATTACTAATGATCTTATTACTACATAATACAAGACAAACAAAAAGTGTGATGAATAACAGAACGTGAGACAGGCAAATACTCGTTGGAAAATTTACAGGTGCATTACTTACTTTTCATTGCTGTGACAAAACACCACGGCCAGAAGGGGTTTATGGACAAATGGGTTTCTTTCGGCTCATGTTCAGAGGAGAGAAGTCCACAAGAAGGCAAAGCAAGAAGCTGAGAGATCACATCTTTAACCACAGAAGGAAGAAGAGGGAGACCTGAAAGTGAGGGAGACTCTAATCTCTCAAAACTTTCTTCCTTCCTCAAGGCTGTGCCCACTCAAGGCTCCATAACCTTCCCAAACAACACTACCAACTAGGGACCCCAAGTGTTCACATGTCTGAGCCTATAGGGATTGTTTGTTTGTTTGTTTGTTTGTTTTTCATTCAAACCACCACAATAGAGTAGCTCTATTTTTAGACTATTCATGGAATATTTCATGCTGTTAGTGTTATTAGGACTAGTCCTTCCAAAGTTAAGCCCTTGCTGACTACTGACATTTTAAAAGAAATATGTTTAATAGGAAAGAGTATTTAACCACATCAGTATGAAAGGTCACACAACTCATTCCTATAACGTAGCTAAGACATATATAATCACTATGAGAAGATGTAAATAAATACTAGTCATTTTAATATATTAACATTGATGCATTATGTTTTCTTTTATATAAAAAACAATCCTATTTCTCATACTTTTCTCCTGGAGGTCTCATGTTTATTAGTCTATAATCTTTATGCAGTAAATCTTTGTGTGATCATGTTAAAAATAACACATTGATTATTTCTTCCAATTCTTTTATGACTCCTCTTATTTCTAAAACTGAAATTAATTGTGTGTACATGAGTAAGATAAGAATTCCAGGTCTTCATTAAAAAAGAGTTTCTCCACAGTGTTTCAAAAATTACCAGTTTGATATGACGCCTATTCAAAATTTATTATTTAGTCCATTTAAGAAACACACACATATACATACATTATATAGAAAATATATTATAATGTATATACTATATAATACCCATATATATGTGTGTCACATATATAATTATATATATTTATATAATATATAATACAAATATGTTTAAATACATATAGATATACATAATCCACACATCTATATGTATATATACATACAGACACACACACATACTGTGGTGGATAGAATTTAACTGACCTGGCAGTGGAGGTATTATAGGTGTCAATAAAATGAAAAAATTTCCCAATACCAAAGTCCATAGTTGAAGTACTTGTCATGTGTACCTAGAGTCAAAATTACTCTTGGAACAGACTTAGGTCATCTGGATGTTGACTTTGGATGGACATTAACAGGCCAGGCTTAGGTGCTCGGGATTTGTGGTGTGTGTGTGTGTATGTGTGTGTGTGTGTGTGTGTGTGTGTGTGTGTGTGTGTGTGTGTGTTTTAATATCAAACCAAGAGTAGTATGAAGAAGCAGCATCATAGAAAGAACATGGGCTATGTGACCAAAGTATGTGTCCGCCACTTCCTGGTGGTGCAGGCGGTAATGTGAGTGAGTTACCTATAAAGTTATGCGGAGTTGGGCTCAAGAACATAAAGGATAATTGATCTCTGCAAGTTTTATAGGAAATAGTAAAATGATACCTGTAAAGTGCAGTGATAAATGCAAAGCAACAGAATTAGGAAGCAGAGCTGGAAGTCATGGATACTTATTGAAGAACAAAGGAAGACTCGTGGTGACAAAAGAAATTGGCTCTTAATATGTCTGTTTTTCTTTTTTTAAAAAAGTGGATTTTTTCTTTACATTTATAGGTAAGGTGTCCAAATTATTAGACACCAAAATAATGACATAATGACAGCACTACTTATCTCAAGTGACAGGTATGAAGAGACCTCTCAACCCTCCTACTGTTCACTTACTATCATGTCATGTTTAAGGTCGGTGTGTTGTATGGCGTAGTAAAGGCAGCATTGTAACTTGACTGAAGCCAGGTGCAATCTGCCGTCACTCTCCATGATTTTCCTATCTTACTCTTTCTGTAGACCTCACCACTTTTCTATAGCAATCAAAGTGTAATCAGAGAGAGAGAGAGAGAGAGAGAGAGAGAGAGAGAGACAGCCCGCCCAATTACTTTAACAAAGGGATTTAATATCAGTAGCCATGCAGGATAAATGTGTTACTGAGGTAACTGAAAAGCTAAGAAAACTCCAGGATAACTTGGGAGTGGCAGCTGTACAACAGCAGGAGACACCTTAGGGGTGAGGGAACAAAGGTAGTGGACACAGTTATTAAAACAGAGAAATCCAGAGATAGAGCCCTGAGCAACTGGGTCCCAGAATTCCTAGAAGGGTTGTGTTTGTGGTGCTGACTCCTTGGGGAGGAAACAGAAAACTTAGCGGTTTTCTCAAATGAGATTAACTTTATACTGGACACATCTCTTCCCAAGTGGGAGATCCCTTGCTGGCAAGATACTCAGAGTGACAACCACAAAGGGAAACAAGAAGAGAGTCAATTCCTCTTGCACTTGAATGTCCTGGTCCCACTGTTGACAGAACCCAGCATCGAGTTCCTTGATAAAACAGAAGTGGTGATCTCAATCTCTGTGATATCTATAAGTGTATTTATAAGTATACTTAAGTATATTTAAAATATTTAAAGGACAATTTATACACAAAGTGAGAAGGAATGACTGAAAAATCTATACTTTCCAGATTCCTATTTATCTTCATTCTCCTCCTAGTAATAGGCAATATTAAATCACCTGTTTTTGAAAAAGAGTTGCCCAAATGCGCTCTCCATAGTGAGTGGTCCATGTGGCTATCCACCGAAAGCCAAACACACGATCTTTAAATACACACTATTTGGGAGGAACAGGACCATTCCCAGGAACTGTTGACACCCAATAATTAGGAAAAGGAATGTGTTCTCAACCTCTTCTCTGGGTGTGTTCAGATACAAAGAGAGCCTGGCCTTTAACACCACACACGAGATGCAGCATGCTGTTCAATATTATTAATTTATTATGTAATCAATGTAAGCAATACTTTCCCTGGCTTCATCCTTTCATTGTTTTGAACACACTTGAAGCTACCGTCACATTGCATCCCTGGAATAGTGCAAGTCCTTAAAATTCCCCCTCAGACAGCATTTTCTTTTAATGTCATTTTTATGAAAACCATGGCTACATCTCAATTTGGGAATTCATGAGATGTTTAATAGAAATTAATTGGGTTGTCATAGCAAGTCTGAAGTAAGACAAAATAGACAATGTAGTCTTCTCATAGAACTCTGATAGGTTTGCCTACACTGTCCTGCCCCAAGCAGTTGTGTTCTAGAATGCTAACCGGAGTCCTTGGCTGTGAGTCCTGGGATTCTTGTTAGAGCGGAATCCTCTCCATCATATACCCGACACCTGAGATGTGCAGCAGGCACAAGAGACAAATTTGGCACACCTACATGGAATGCGTAAGTAACCTGGTCCATGAGTGGAAGCGGGTCACAATGAAAGCACAGGTCAGCAAGGTGGACCTTTGACGTCTCTCTGGCTCATCATTGCTCATCCTCAGACCACAGTGATTGGTCCCCCGGAGAAACATCAGATTCCCAGCACAAAAAATGTTTCCACGTCCTGCTTCTATTTTGTGAAAGGTACTGTCATTTGCTTTGTCTTAATCACCCTCTGAGTTTTGATGGGGCCGGTTAATCTGATATGGCAGCATGTGTGTTCCCCAGCGTCTGAAGAGGGTGTTAATTAAAGACTTCTAACAGCCTGGAAAATATTGATTTATTCAACACTCTCTTCTCCACTAGAGACTGGGCTGGAAGAGGAGGGCCCTGCTTTTCATTACATTCTTCGTCAGCCTAGCTCCCTACTTCAAAATAAAATATAAGAATTGATAAAGATGGGGCCAAAAGGCAGAAAAAGATCTTGAAGCTGTATACCTTTTAGCCCCCTGTTTGAAGAGTAGATGCTTAAACCCTTCGTGGACACTGGGAGCATGGAGATGTAACAGGCCCAGTTCCCTTCCTGTCAAATGTGCATTGTGATTTTACACCTGGACGAGCAAAAATCTGTTCCCAACTCAACATCAGATATGTTAAGGCCATCTTAAATGACAATTTGTTTTCTCTTGCCTCAGTGTTTAACAGTTTATATATTCAATGCCAAAAGACAATGCGTCGAGCTGAGTTTTGTTAGCAACAAAACCTCGAACATAAGATGACAGAGTAACTTATACTCTGGGAGTTAGAATAATGTTTTGAGACGATATCAGACTGCGATAGGTTTTAAAAGACATCAAAATCGTCCTTTGTCCTTTGAAACTCTCTAACTCAGACTGTTGATTCTGTACTCACCATGTGATTCATTTACATACAGTCCTGTTTCATGGTCTCAACTCTTCTTCTTTGGATAGAGCTGGCTCATCTCTGTATCCCTGCTCCTGAGTCAAAGATGGTATTTATGTGTGGTTCTTGATGTATGACCACAAATGTATTAAGTAATAACACTGAGAATGTGTCCTGCTTTAAGGGAATATGGTTTAATTAAGATTAATTTAAATGGAGAGAAAATAAGTGACAGATAAGAAAGCCATAGGAATACTGCTCAACCACCTTGCAGTCAAATGCAAGGCATAGCACTCTAGGTAAACCTCCAGAAGATCTGTGGGTTCTCTGGCCATGTCTGTCCCACAGTGGGCCAGCAGAGGTATTAGGGAATAGTGATCCCCAGTGTCCCACAGCAGCAGAAGGGTCAGCCTTGTTAGGTTTTGTAGTCACTAATGTCACATTAGTTACCAGCAAGTCATATGGAACCTCAGTCATACGGAACATCAGAAAGCCAGAGAGTCATACAGAACCTAGCACAATCCACCTACCATGAGCTTAGGATTCCTCAGACACCAGCCATTGTGTGTTCAATTCTGTGGTTGTCTGTCCAAGGGTAGAACCTATATAAGACTGCTTGTGCACTCACCCGTGATCTGTTCCTCACTCGCAGGTATTAAAAGCATAAAACAGCTCTCCATGCACTAGAAAAAAAAACACATGAATTATATAACCTGGTGTTGATTTACTGAACTATTCCCCATAGTGGTCACATGGGCTTCCCAGCTCAGTTAACCAAATCTCACGGGCATGCCCAGATGTTTGCCTCCCAGGTGACTCCATATCTTGTCACCTTGACACTATTAACAGCTACAGGTTATAATTTTCAAATAGTTCATTTGGTCCCTTGCATTGCATACATTTTTCAAGAGAAGATGACACAACAAAATGTGATCTGTGCTTACTTTTCAAAGCCTGAAGAAAGTAACTTAAGGACCAGTGGAAGGGTGCAGTCCCTCAGGAGGAGAAGGCATAGCAGCAGGAGTATCCCGTTCCATCCATAGTCATGCCAGGATGTGTGGAGCCTGGTGCTCAGCTTGCTTTCCCTTTTAATTCAGTTCAGGAGCCCAGCCCATGTGAAGATGCTGCCCAAAGGGTGGGTCTTTCCAGCTCAGCTGACCCAATCTAGACATTTCCTCCTCAGAGATTTGTCTCCTAGGTAATGGTAGAACTTGTCACATTGACAATATTAAGCATCATAGTACTGTATTGCCTGATTTTTTTATATGTTGTATACTTACATGTTTCTTATGACCTATATGCACTTTTCAACACACACACACACACGCACACACGTTAAGAAAATGACCTTGACCAGACCTCTAGCATATTCCTGATAAAGAACTATTATCAAGAAGAAGACTATCTTCTTGATAACCAAGATGAGGAATCCTAAACACCAGTCTCTCTCTCTCTCTCTCTCTCTCTCTCTCTCTCTCTCTCTCTCTCTCTCTCTCTCTCTCTCTCTCTGTTTGAAGTGCCTGGGTGTCACATGGCTTGCTTGGTTCTTTTGCAGGCGTCCTGCTGACACTGAAGAGGAGTCTCTGCTCTTTGTCTGGTCAGAAGGAGCTCTTGAGTTCACTGATGACACAGACACTCTAAAGCCTTTTACACTGTATGAGTACCGAGTCAGAGCCTGGAACTCCAAGGGTGTAGTGGACAGCGCGTGGTCATCAATACAGACCCTGGAAGCCCCACCTCAAAACCTCTCAGCACCATGGGTTCAAGCCACCAGTGCTCATTCAGCCCTGCTAAACTGGACACAGCCAGAGGCCCCCAATGGCCTTATCTCCCAGTACCATGTGATCTACCAAGAAAGACCAGATGCAGCAGCAGCGGCACCCAGCAGTTCCATCGTGCATGCTTTCACAGTGGTGGTAAGAACTTAGAATTCATAGCCTTCAGATTATCTCGTTAACAGGTTGTAATTCATTTCCTTATCTGCTTGTCACTTTCCTCACTTAGAGCATAAATATATGAATTTTTTATATGTGAAAAACAGTAATATGGTCCTGGGCATAAGATAATAAATTGAGTATGAAGAGTATTTGGGAACCAGTTGGCAGACTTGAATTGATTTGTATTACTACAAGCAAATAAATGAATCTCTGTGCCTGATCACCTTTACAAACCCACTAAATGGGACTAATTCAGGATGTCCCTCAATATTGCATAGGAATAATATCAAGATAAGAACATGTAATTCTCTAGTATGTCGAAGAGTTAATCTTACACACACATATGTATGTTTACATGCATACAGAAAGAGGGCAATAATAGTCCATGTGCTAGAAAAGACACATGCATTCTAACAGGGTATTGATTAGTCTTTCCTGAGCTCTCACCCTAACGCATAAAATAATTCCATTAGTTCACCTAGTATTCCTTGAGAGTTTGCTTTATGCAAAATACTTGTGTTCTATGAAAGATGCAGAATTGTAATGGCCTTTGTCCCAGAAACTTTTATATAATATTGTAGAGATGAGAATTATATGAAAAAGTATACCTATACTGCCCACCACACTGGGATTTAGATCCCACACCCCACCACTTGCCAATCATGAGACACAGTCCAAGAACAGGTATCATTCGGAAAGCATTGCTCAGGAGATGCCCCGAAGTCAACAAGAAGCTCTCAGGCTGGAGAGCGTGAGTGGAGAAAAATGAAATGTTAGGGTTTTAGAAGGTGAGTGTTCGTGGTTTTCAAAATATTCTGAGACATCATTGACTAACCCTTGCAAATAAGGAGATGTCTAGATTGCATTGAATATTACTTTTTAAAAATTAAAGCCATTTGTTTGTGCTTTAAGCCTATGGAAACCCAATTTATATGAAAGTTAAGGAGTTCGTGTTTATTGGAATGGAGAAATAGCATAGGGTTAGTGTACTGCGATGTAATTCCAAGAGAACCTTTGTAAACGGTTGGAAAGTATAACGTTTACTGCCATCTTTATTTTTCTTGTATGGCCGACAATAAGCAGCACGAGAGAAAAGACATCAGTGTGAGCTTCTTTATCGCATTTCACAATTGACATCTTGTTCTCCTTTTTGACATTCTTTTTCTATCAGCATTTCCCCATTTCATTTCCAGATCCTTCTTTATAAGCAGTAGTAGCCACTGTCTCATGTAGAAGCAATCATTTCAGCTGATTATTTGATCTGCTGGGAAATGTTATTTTTATAAACTGTATTCTTAGAACTTGTACTCTAATCTTTGATAATTTTGGTTAAAATACTGAAACACCATGATAAATATATTTTCATCAAAGGCACCAGTAACAGTGACCAGACCTTTGTTCTTTTAACATGTAACTTCCTAGAGTGTATGGCTAGTCATCTGTTCTCCCCAGGTCTAATGGAATTCCTTCTGGAGAATATCATGAGTCATTGTTTATGTGGTTTTATTATAAAACATGATTTAAGGAGCTGATGGATGCTAGAACTCTGTCCTTTGATTGTTCTGCTGGGTTCTATTTATACATTGCTAACATGTTCCTAGAAGAGCAGCCAGCCTATGGCCTCAGGCTAGAAGCTACACATGAAGTGCTTCCTGTCATTGCCTTCAATATCCCCATCCTGACAGAGCCACAGTACAACACTTTTTCTATTTTTTAAAAACTTATTAGTCTATACGATGCTGAAGAGACTAGCTACAATAATCAAGAAATTATAATATTCCTAAACCTTATTTTTGAATGTGTGTATTCATCCCAAGTGACCTTCCAACATTCTGGATCAATGACTCTGAGAGCAAGGCTCCCCAGAGATTTGGTTGGATTCATCAGAAAGCTCCATCTGAATTGTTAAAGCAACCAAGGCCATCTTCCATAAAGCCAGGATTCAGACATTTTGGTCACCAGGCCAAATCCCCAGGGCATAGTCACCATGACTTCACATGGACTGATATTCTGAATCAAAAAAATAGACCATGGTCTATGAATCTCATCCCCTCCTACATTCACAATGTAGAGGCTCTATTTAACCATATAAATCATGTGTGTGTGTGTGTGTGTGTGTGTGAGAGAGAGAGAGAGAGAGAGAGAGAGAGAGAGAGAGAGAGAGAGAGAGAGAGAGAGAGAGAGAGAGGAGACTTTGAGCAAAGGCCACTTGTGGAGGAAAGGGTTTATTTGGGGTATACATCCTGGTCAGGGCCTATCATGAAGAGAAGTCAACACAGAAATTCAAGGTAGGACCTTGGAGGCAAGAACTGAAATAGAGACCACAGAGGAACGTTCTTAGCAGCTTGCTCTCTGTGGCTTGCTCCTCTGCTTCCTTATACACCCCAGGACCAGTGTGTTGCTCAGGAGTGGCTCCTTCCATCATGGCTGGCAGGAAATGACCAACTGGCTTATCTACAGTACAGTCTGATGGAGGATGCATTGCCTCAGTGGAAGTCCATCTTCTGAGATCACCCTGGCTTGTATCAAGTTAACTAAACATCACACTATATAGCCAGATATCTTCTTCTAAAATTTAAGCCTATTTTTTTTATTTGTTTGTTTTCTGAACAACATGTCCTCCCTATATTGCTGCAACAATCTTTAGGGTCAAGCATATTTAATCATGTAGGATTGAGCCAAGCAGTGTCTGGGTAGGAAGATCAAATGTGAGGTACAAGTTATTAGCTGGGCACTGAGGTTTCTATGACCCTCACTACTGGGTATCTTCTGTCTCAGCATATAGGACTCGCTTTTAAATGTTGCTCTCAGACTCCTCCTGGATTTACTTGCTCTGGCTAAAATTTTCCCCAGCCAAAAAAAAAAAAAAAAAAAAAAAAAAAAAAGTGATGTTTACTCTAAATGAGGCATGAAGTGCAAACACACAGTTAGAAAAACAAATCAACCCAGACTTGTGAAAGACATTCCAAATGTCACTCATTTGGTCCCTTGATTATTGTGATCCCATATATACTCAAGGGATCACCAAAATATCACCGCCCATGGTGTAAACTCATTCCTAGCTTGCCGAGGTCCCCCCCCAGAGTTGTTTAGAAGCAGGTGGAGGTTGCTGGGAGAGCCACAAGAGGCAGGTGTGGTGGAGCCATGAATCCTGCTGGAGGTGGCAGTGGATGGAGAACAGGCAGCAGGAGCCCTCCCTCCGTGGGGGTGAAGAGGAGATATGTTGGCAGGAGGAGCAGCAGCAGCAGAGGCAGCAGGAGAGGAGAAATGGAGACTCTGTGGCTTTTAATGCATCTCTAATTTCTCTCCCAACATCGTAAAAAGCTATCTCTCTTCCAGTCTAAGTTGGTCTTTCTGAAACGAAAAGACTCAAATTCTTAGGGTGTCTTCAGATCTTTGTAGGCTTCCTTACTGAAAATAGGCTTCGGTTACAAATCCTTAAACTTAACTTCCCCCATTAGCTCTGTGATGGATGGTGCAGTGTCAGAAGAGAGGCTGAATTTAGCCTCTCTTGGCATGCAAGAGTTCCATGGTGCTACTTGCAGGAACACTCCTGGCGAGGCTGGCGAGGCTGCTACCACCACTCAGGTCTGTTTGCCTTTGCTCACTGGCACCTGCCATCACATTGGCACCTGTCACTGCACTAGCAGAAATAACTTGGGTTTTAAAGGCAAAGGGGTTTTACCTACAAGTTGGTGCTCTAAGCATGTCCCTGCTTGCCCTACAGATTATAGAACACGGAGCCCAAAGCATACCTTTGCCCAGTACCCTGATGGTTTCTTGCTCCGTATGTAGAATCAGGCATAAGGAGCCGATGAGATGAGTAAGCGATTTGGGTCACTAAGAGTTGGCTTCTCATCTGGGCATAAAATCCAGAATTACAACACTAGTCTCTACACTCTGGTTGCCAAACTCCCTTTCCCAATGTCAAGGAGGAGGCATTTAAAATTTCCTCATGTGCTTGGCCCAGATCTCCTTACCATTAAACAGATTTGTAGCCAAAACACATTATGAGATACTTCATAATTGCCCTATTATGAAAGGTTTGTGAGTGAATTGATAGACTCAATTCTAATCCCATTTTCATTTTGGCTTATTATAAAGTAAAATATTATGGCTTCTTAACGCATGATCTTGTATTGGTTGTAGCTGTGACCCTGTGGTGTTTCTCAGCCTTTCTTCTGCAGACCCATCTATCAGGTGGCAGGAATGCTTTGTAAGATGGCTTCATTCTAGAAGGATCTCTTGTGTTACAAACAATGGTAGAGAAAACACTTGACAACTTCACCTAGACTCCCTTGAGTGTCTGTCCAACAGAGAGATTTTTCACATTTTATAGTGTAACTAGGTCATTCTTTTTATTATATGAAGGAGGCAGAGCATGTACAAGCTAGCATCATACAAAACAGTGAAGTCTCATTATCAGGGCGTGTTTGGTTTGATGTTGTGTTCTCGTTCACTAGCCTTGCATGATCTCCCCCTACTCCCCTTAAAAAACTTTGTGTGACTCCTTGCATTTTATTCTGGCCAGCTCCACTAAGACTCCTTTTTCTACCCAACAGCAATGCCAAAGAGGAGTCCCAGAGTTTGTTCTTGAGTCCTTCTTCATTGATGAGCACCTACCATATCATCTAAGTCCACTGGTTTAAAGAGGAGACATCATGGTCATGTGACTGTCCCTCATTTATTTTTCTATTCTTTCACTGATCTCAAAATCATGGGAAAGGGGGACGGGGAGAAGAGGAGGAAAGAAGGAGGGAGGATGGAGGGAGGGAGGGAGTAAGAGAGGGTAAGGGAGATGAATAATTTAAGAATGGACAGATAATAATGTTCTCATTTATCTTCCATTGCCACTGCTGGAATTATTATGTCTGCAGGTTATGTACAGGACTCCATGGAACCCCCATACTCCATACTCCTCTGATGGAGGCCAGCCTGGTGATGTGGTTGGTTGTTATTGTTGTTCTTATTATTGTTCTGCTGCGGCTGTTGTTTTGTGTCCCTTTCTGTCACTCTCCTATCAGTCAAACCTACAGACTTTTGTCCCCACCCCCAGCCCCAGCTAACTTCCCAATCTGTCACATTGATACTACTTTCTTAGTATCCTTGAGGCCTACAGAACACTTGCTCACCAAATGATAGAAGTATGTATTGTCCGTGGTAATCTTTCCTATGAATGTCGGTTACCAGCTCTCTGAGCCGACACCCAATCACACCTCAGCTTCAGAGCTCGTTGAATAAGAAACACTCATCAGCTTCTGTGTTGGGTCATGATCATCAAATCCAAATTGCATTAAGACCCTCCAGAGACCCTTCTCCACCCATGTGACTAGATCCAAAATACTCCAAGCGTCTCGTTATTCATAGGAAGCCCCATGCCAAGAGTAGAATGTCAATCACTTCTTTCTTGTGATTCTCAATTCCTCCAAGTAGTTCACTGAGATATTTTTCCCTCATATTCCTTCACAGAACTGGGAGAAAATCACCATATGCCAGGGCCCAGGAAGAAAGGAAATGACCAGTGATTTCACTTACAAGCTAAAGACCCCTCTTTGATTGGATTTTCAGGAGCCCAGACATGCTTTCAAAAACACAAGAGTGATTTACTTTGTGTGTATGTATGTGCATGTCACAACGTGTGTATGAAAATCAGAGGACAATTTGCTAGAGTCAGTTCCCTCCTTCCACCCTGTGAACCAAATATCCAACTCAGGTCGCCAAGCTTACTCTCTTAAGTAGCTTACCATACACAGACCTTCAGAGAAGAGGAGACTATAAAGGCCAATTCTTTAAGATTTATAGTTTAAGTAGATTTCATTGCCACTTATTTAACTTGCTTTGTAGCCCAGGTTGGCCTAGAAGAGCCTATCTTTACAGTGCTGGGATTTATAGGCACTAATCGAAACATCCAGCCCTTATCATTTGTTTTTCTAAGCTAAGCACACGATTCCCCAGGACAGATAGGTTTCACGCCCTGTTATATAACTACATTGCCTTGTCATCTCATCCCTCTGGCGGCTCAGTCAAGCCTTCCCTCTTCCTTGCTGCCATATCCTCCCCCTAAATCCTCCAAACTGTGTCCTGACTCCTTCTTAAAGACCACATAGGATCTTCATCCTCGTCATTTCTTCCTCCTAGGACAGCTTTCCTCTTACACATCATTCTTCATACACTCAAAGTCTGAACTACACTGTCCTGTATCTCACAGGGCTATCGAGTTAGCTGACCCACTACAGCACTTGATGTATAAAGCACCGTCAATGGCAATGTAGCAAGCTGAAACTATAGATGTCCTGTGTTCTGCAATGCTGAAATAAATCAGCAAATGTGGTTAAGATGGTGGTTCATAGAGAACAGCTAAACTAATTGGCCATACATATAAAACCTTGTTTTATATTTGCTGCCAAAATTCTGAGTTTACAAATTTCAGGTAATTCCCTAAGTACCAGATTTGGTTGGGTCTCTTTTATACGTTGCTAAGCAAGAATGTGTTGCCCTCTGCATCTTTCTGTGTGTATGTGTTTGTCTTCCCTGCCACAGTCGAAGCCCCCTCCCCCCAAGACCTCCGCTGCTCATGTCACTCTGTTCACCTGCTGTGTGTGTCACTCAAAGGGCCCTGCCCCTCCTTTAGAGCTCAACCTGTATTAACAGGTCCAGCTCCCAACCCCTCCCCCCACACACTCCCAAATCACACAAATTAGCATCACCATTGTCAAATAGCAGGCTCTTGGTGCCTAGAGGACAGTAGACAGGGACACTCAGAGGCCCATTGGCCCAAATATGGTGCTTCTTTCTGGCTTTTAAGTCAATTACAAAAACACCTCACTCAGACACCCAAGACCCCCCAGTAAGCCTCGCCTACAACACATGGGAATCTAAAATGAACACAGCAATGAGCTGATGTCATAAATTCAGGATATACGCCAGTTAGCAGAGACAGCAAGCTGTAAATGACAGTGAAGGGCAGAAGTTAATTGAACTATTCTGCTCTTGTCACCAGTGGAAAGTGGCCACTACCTGAGACAAGATGGCTGCCCCTGAAGAACCCCATTACAGCCCTGCAGTCACCTCCTTGGCTCTGCAAGGGCTGATGGGTGAGGGGATATCATACACAGATGACCAATTCTTTATGGTTCACAGCCGATCAAAGCGAAAGTCAGCAGCTGTTCAGGACAAGTGACCACTGTAACGGCTGTAATATAACCCACTAAATAGAGAGGGAATTGCAATGGAGCAAGAGGTTAGCCGTGATTATCGGCAGGTGAGTGCTTTATTGAAGTTGAAAGACCATTAACATTGATAGAGTAATTATTTCAACTTGAAAGTAATTACCTTGATGGGTGATAACTTCTCCAGTGTTCCCAGATTTGATTGGGCCAAACAATTGTGAGCTCCTGAAGCCTAGAAAAATATTACAACAATACTGTGATTTCTAAATTACTGGAACCACTACTGGAATATTCTAATCATGCCGAACAGTGAAAAGATTTCGCCTTACACAAGCCGCTGACCTCTCACGGAGGGAGAGACATTTCCTTTTTAATCCAAACGCAATGACCCACACCCACCACCTGTGAATGGTATGTGACGGGCTTGCAAATGAATCTTTTGAACTCCTTATCATTTTATAAGGTGAAACATCTTGGGAACATTTTTTTTTCAACTTGGTGATTATAAAGCAGAAGGCGCCAGCATCCTCAGTCCTATGAGTTGAGAGAAGAACAGAGGAAATATTTTCTGTCTATGTCTTCGAGGGTTTAAGTTTGCATAAGTTAATTATCTGATAATGACACTGCACTGATTGAAAAAATCTAGAAGTCAGACAACATGGATCAGAGAATTTAGGTATTATGAAATTTACATCTTTCGGTAGCCTTCTGGCTTGGCAATGTTGAAGCCAGCTTCAGAATTTGCTCTAACTAGAGGGCTTTCTATTTATGTATGCCAACCAGACATCAACAAACAAAATGAAGAAGAATCTGGGCAACGACTTCTTTGAAACCTCATGAATATATGAAAATTGCATGCCATTTGCAATTGAGGGCTGAAACAGCTCTAATCTGATGATCATGACTGGGAAATATTGTAGATCTCATCCATTAATTAGCTATTTGTGGAGTTTCTTCTGAGACTCTGAGAATCTATAGAAAGTATAATGGATACAAAGGGAAAGAGTTTATTCCTCTGGACTGCCCGGCAGAGCTGGAGAAGGATAAAAGGCAAGTAATAAAATTATATTAAGCACTCACTTGGCCCATGCCTAGGCACTGACAGTGAACATGGATGCCCAAGAGAAGTAAGGGCCCTAACTCATCCATCCCTAATCCCAACCTCCACTGACGCACACACCCATCCTATGTGTCCACAAGTCAGGGACAGGACAGACATCAGGACTCTGAGTCCTTCTGTCATCAGAGACAGATGGTACTTCAGCCTTCAGCTCCTCAGTGATTCTTGAGGCCTGTGTGTCACCTAGGAGGATTCGCTCAGACTACCTGCCAATGGGTCACTCTCTTTTGGCAGTATTTCCCAGTATTTTTTTTCCCTAATTAATGCCTTAGGATTTCCCAGGGATACAGTTTTCTACTTATTGTCTAAGGGCCAATAGGGAATGTTTCAGCCAAGCAGACAATGGGTTACCTCCATCCCCCTAATGTGTTGAGTTCTTTTCCCTAAACAGAGTCATTGGGGTAACTCCCGCAACCCCAGCCCCAACCCCCCCCCCCCAAGAGTTCTGAGAACAGGCTTGAATCTGGTAAAAGACTGAAGGTTTAGAATGAAACCATCCCACTTGGGGAAGTGATAGGATTTATAGATTAAACTGTAAATGTTACCACTAAACCAACCAGAGTAGAGAGATCTAATGACATAATATCACATCTGCAGCAATGTGTCCTACACAGCCAGGCTAAGGAGTACAATGAAGAAGCCCCATAGGTGCTCTGGATTTAAAATAAGTATAATAACTCATTTTAAAACATTTTATATGATACTTAGATTATTAAATATCCACATTACCAAATCAGAGAGTTTTAATCCATTCTAAGGGGAACATTGTCTAACCCTAAAAGATAATGGTCTAGACTAGCTAGTAAAATGACAAGTATATTTTTAACAGATGTAAATGTTACCTTTTGACAAGACACAAGTAATGAATTCTATCATATAAGTTCCTATTCGGTGATTATGACCCAGAGTTTTATTTTTGCTCAAGCAATTACTAAAGTCATGGCTGGATACCTATGCCCATTAGCGGATGGTTCTGTGGGGTTTTTTTTTATGATATTATTGATCTCTTGCTGAGCTGAGATTCAGGTTTTATGCCAGATAGCTTGATTAATGGGTTGGATTCTATAAGTGGACTGAATGGGGATAGAAAGCCGGGACAACCGGCTCTGCCAACCCCAAATCCGTCAAGACGCATAGCTCATTATGAAACAGTTATCAAGGATACATGAAAAATTAATTGGGCTCAGTTTGATTCTGAAAAGAATCGGCTTTCTCCTCAGCGGCCCCCCCACCCCTTCCAGATGTTCTGTGCCAGCCCCTGGAGGAACAGCAAAGGGAGATGTATTAATACATTGTATTGATTAGATCAAGACCCCTGACAGTTATTTGTAGAGATACCATCTGGCCGCTGCTCGAATTCCTTCACCAAAAACAGGACGTGACATGTTATTAATCTCAACTCTCTAAGTATAGACAGTTGCCTTTTCTGTTAAAGCGCATTTTACCATTCCGTGGGAGATGGAGGCAGACCTGAAGGGTGCAGAAATTAAGGTTATTACACAAATTGAGCCATATGGTCCAAATATTTCAGCAAGAAAATTGCCAGGCAATAAAAATTGCTCCTGCCTTCCTAATGGTGTAAATTACAGTTTAACCACGGTTCTAATGATGTCCGTCTGCCGCGCTTAACTACTGTTACATGAAGGACATTGTTTTAAAAATATAAAAAACAAGTAAACGCCAGCAGCGTGTTTTACAATCTGTTAGTGTGTCATTAAGAACACTGTCAGAAATACATAAACATAACAGCAGCCAAGCCAGCATACAAAGAACTCAATCAGAAAGATGGGGTATTTTGAAAACTACTGTAATGTCAAGTACGCGGAACCTTCTGGAAGTTTTTCAGAAGAGCCCTATCTAGCGCTTTCTTCTAACTCTTGTCTCAGTCCATCAGCAGTATTTTTGAAAGCAAGCTCCGAAGCTCATTGTGAGTCGATGTGTGTGTCCTGCCCCCCCAGCCTTCTGCCCTCCCCGCATAGACAGGGAAGGTGGAGTAGATCAGAAGAGTGACCAGTTCCCAGCCAAGGATGCCTGTGGACCTTGCTGAGTTCATCTGTTGTTGGCCAGAAGGGACAGAACTCCATTCCCTCCTCATCAGTAACTAGTATTCAAAGCGTCATTTTCCTGTAATTCTGAAGAAAGCAGCCCTGTCAACCTGGACACACCGTATTTAAAAGCAGTCTATTCTTATGCTGTTAAGAATAACAGTAAAGACCCGACTAAGACTTCAATTCCTCCAATATTTTCATGTTTATTAGACAAAAAAAAAAAAAAAAAAAAAAAAAAAAATCCTTGAAACCTGGTCTGTTAGGTTAAGCTTCCAGGAGAAAACCTTAGTACAGTAAGGTGCGTATAAAATAAGGGGAGGGGCGCTTTTAATTTCTGTTTCTTTAAGCTCTTTTTTTGTTTTTTGTTTTTTGCTTACTCCTCCATTCCCCTAAAGGAAAAAGTTTGGTGCTTTAATTTACTCTTAAACTAAAAAAATGAAAAGAAAGAAAGAAAAAAAAAAAGAGGGAAAAGAACCACCAGGAAACAAAGAGTGCATCATTTGCATAACATTAATATTCATGTGGAGGCTTAAGTAACTGCCTCCTCACCAACTCAAGGGCAGGGAAAGTGATTGTGGGTGTTTTTTATGGGAGTGTTCTTTACCTAGATGTGCTCATGGCTGCCTTGTTTCAAGTTTTTGTCTCTTAGAACCTGTGTGTTTGGGGGGGAGGGGCCTGGGGTGCACACACATGTGCGCATGCGATTGGAGGACAACTCTGTGTATTTGATTCTTTTCTCCAACTGTGTGAATTCCAGGGATCAAACTTCAGTAAGAAGATTTACACAGCAAGCACTGTTACCCGCAAGCCACCTAACTTCCACTCCTGTATTTTCTGACTAAAATATCAGTCGGCAAAGGCCAGATCTAGCCCACATAGCCACAGTCTTCCGCCTTTTTTTTCCAGATACTCTTTCTATCTGTTATGCTTTCCTTGCATATGTGTTTGTGTGACTATGTACATGCACATATATGGATGTGTGCATGTGGAGTCCGTGGGTTGATATCGAATGTCTTTGTCAGTTGCTCTCTACTTTTTTTAAAAAAACAATATTTGAGGCAGGGTCTCACTGTTGACCTGGAACCCACAGAGGTGTGCTTTTGCCTTAGAATTTAGTCTTTTACTTGTCTCTTGCCAACCTGGAGCTCACTGATAACTTGCCTGACTGGTCTGTGAGCTTCACAGATCTGCTCCTCTCAGCCCCCACCCTGAGTGCTGGAGTTGCAGACACTGCTCGCTCGCTCATATGTGGGTGCTGGTTATCCAGCTCAGGTCCCCAAGATTCTGACCATACAGCGCTGAGCCAGCTCCCCAGCCCCAACTTTCTTTTTCTTCCGAGCACTTGGCTTCATCTGTTGACATGTTTTGTTTTTCCATCCTGTTTCCTGCTTGTCTTCCCGACCTGAGTGTGAGCCTGTGCTATGGGGTTTTGCCCTACTCCCCACCACACACCTCTTTCCAGCACCTAGAAAAATGCCACCTTTACAAAGACCCTTGTTAATGAATCATGAATTAATGAATGGCTGAAATCAACCACACAGGAAGCAGCTTGTCTTTTATTTCTGGTTCACACCCAAACTACTATTATAGTCTAGAGATTTAAAACAAAGAAACAAAAAATCTTTCCTAATGTTTTATTTTTTATCCCAGAAGGAAATATATACTCACAGCTGAATCATCTTTATATTCCAGTTTCAATCTGTAAGCCAAGAACTGTCTACATTAAATACATGAGCACTTCACAAAATGACATTTTATCTTATCCCCTCCCCTCCACCCCATGGAGTGTCAGCATCTATAATTATTAGTGAAGAGAGAGAAGCTCAGAGATGGCACATAATGTGTGCAAGGTCACACAGCAGACGGATGACAGGGTTATGCCTCAGCTCCAGCTCTCTGATTGTCAGTCAGTGCTTTGCACTGCTTCGTATCACCTCTTGAGCTGTTGCCTGAAGGAACAAGATGTTATTTTTGAAAAACTAAATATCAGTGAAAACCACAGAAGTCAGATTCCACATGGTTTGATATGATTCATTGCCTGGAACGACTACAGTAAATGATGTATAAAATATTGAGTGCATTAGACATCACTTGGACCAGGAAGGTTCAGAGTCCCATGCCTTAGACTGTATAGTAGACGAGAGAGAGAGAGAGAGAGAGAGAGAGAGAGAGAGAGAGAGAGAGAGAGAGGATGAGGGAGGGAGAGAGGGAGGAAGGGAGGGAGGGAGGGAGGGAGGGAGGGAGGGAGGCAGGAAGGCAGGAAGGCAGGAAGGCAGGAAGGCAGGAAGGCAGGAAGGCAGGAAGGCAGGAAGGCAGGAAGGCAGGAAGGCAGGAAGGCAGGAAGGCAGGAAGGCAGGAAGGCAGGAAGGCAGGAAGGCAGGAAGGCAGGAAGGCAGGAAGGCAGGAAGGCAGGAAGGCAGGAAGGCAGGAAGGCAGGAAGGCAGGAAGGAAGGCAGGAAGGCAGGAAGGCAGGAAGGCAGGAAGGCAGGAAGGCAGGAAGGAAGGAAAGGTATAGCCGACAGGATCTTAATTTCATCAGGCTAGCAACAGCAGGTCTACTTTCAAACATCTAATGGCAATTTTGTATTTCAAGGTGACAAGAGGTGCTATTTTTACAACTGGACCCCACTTGCCCAATTGATAGTAAACTGAAGACTTTTTAAAAATGTATCTAAATAACTCCCTCAGATATGACTGCCCTGGGAAGTGGTCAGCAGCTAGAGCCAAGGATCTGGGGTTAGCAAGCAAGTCTTAGAGACTGGCTATGATGCCGACCACCCAGGGTGAAGCAGGTAGTTAGTGGTACTTGATCCAGCTCAGTGAATAGTCATCAGTAGGAACTGAAAAAAATAAAGCTTTCAACCTGTGTCATATCTGGACCAACGGGTCCACAATTAAATTAAAAATAATAATAATAAATTACAAAAGTGACACAGGAGCACTTATAATCCTAGCCTTCTAAAGGCTAAGTCAGAAGAATATTAGGTTCTAGGGTAGCCTGGGCTATATAGAGTTTCAGGCCAACCTGGGCTAAATAACAATACCCTATTTCAAAATGATTTCTCTTTCTCTCATTGTCTCTTTATTCCACAACAGCATATCCCAGAAACTGTATCCCTTTAACAAAATGTGTTAGTTGTCATTCATAACAGAATGGCTTTGACAAAGTGACCCCAGAGTCCAGCTGGCACCAGGGAAAGGGAAGACAAAGCCGCCAAGAAAGGCTAGTCATTGGGGGAAGTTCAGGAAACTTCTCAGAGACTCAACTTAAAATACAAAGCTCACTGAGAATATCTCCTGGAGTTTACAATGGTCTAAAGGCAGCTTACTTTGTCTAGATCAGTGTCCAATTACAGCCTGAACATCACGGGGTATGCCTGTGACGTTAAACTTGACTTGTGACAGTGCCTGGCTCCAGCTCCCTAGATTTTCAACAAAGAGCACAGGTCCCTCAAAAGTACTGAAGGCCCGAACCCAATATTTGCTCTGGAGATTCTAGAAGTGCCCCTGGAATAACCAGGTGAAAGGCATGATAAACCAGCCTCTGTTGACCTGTAGGCCCCTATCCCAGACCTGCACTGCTGTCCCTCTTACCTGATCTTGTGTTGCCTCTGATCTACAAGAAGCAACAGGAGATTCCTGAAGGGTCTAGGGAGGCGTCTCAGTCAATAAGCCAGAAGGACCCAAGAGCCACCCCTCAGAACCCACATAAAAATGCTAAGCATGATCTTGCGCATTCATGATCTAAGCCCTGAGACATGGAGACGAGAAGATTTTTCCAGACAGCCCAGCCTAGTAGGATTAGCCCAAGTCAGTAAGACACCTTTCTCAAAAAGCAAGGTGGATGGATTCTGAGGAACACCACCCAAAGTTGACCTCTGGCCTCCATTTGCACAGGCACACATGAGCAGACACACAACATAAATACACACACACACACACCATGAATACACACATACACATAAATAAATAAATAAATAAATAAATAAATAAATAAATAAATGCTGAGAGTAGCTTTCTAAATCACTGTGTGCATTAAACTGTGGCTAATTCTCTTCCTCCGTGGCCTATCGTGTTTTAGAAATGCTGTAATTAGCACTTTTGGCTTCAACATAGTAGGAGCCTCGGGAGATTCACCTTGTCCTTTCGGCACTGGGCGACCTGGCCATCACGCTGTAAGCCTTGGCATTTGTCCTTAGCAGAGTGATAATTATTTATTAGTGGAATGGATGCTTATTATATTCAGAAATTAAAATTGTTAGGGGACATTGTGCAGAGGATCACATCTGTTGGAAATAAATCACTTAAAAAATTATATTAGTCTCACAGACGGTCAAGAGCGAAGCGAGGGAGGGAGGTGTGAAGGGGTTGAGGAGGCTGGCTTTTAAATCCTGTGAAGTAGAGTGTGGTCACTGTGTTGTCAGCACACTGTTCAGACAGCAACTCGGCATTTTCCCCTCTTTGAACCCCAGGTGTCCAATTAACAGTGTGTGCTACATTTTTATTCCAAGACAGGCAGATACATGGGATGGTTAGACTGGCTTCCAGTCACTCCTAGCAAGGAATAAAATTAAAACAAAAGAAAAAACAAAAAAACAAACAAACATGAGAAGAGGCAAAAAAGAAAGGAATGAAGCAAGGAAGGCAGGAAGAAAGGGAGGGAAGGAGGAAGAACAGAAAGAAGGAAGGAAGAAAGAAGGGAAGGTAAAAGAAAGAAGGAAGGAAAGAAGAAAGGAAGGAAGGAAGGAAGGAAGGAAGGAAGAAAGAAAGAAAGAAAGAAAGAAAGAAAGAAAGAAAGAAAGAACAAAAGTAAGAAGAGAAAAAGAGATTAGAGATCTTTGGGGAATTTGTGATACTAGAATTTTAAAAGAAGCAAGAATATTTGAATTGAAAGGCATGGGAGTTTGGAGTGGTAGTTGGCACACATTACCTCCCTAACATCCACCCCCTCTTCGTGTTTCCTGAG
This sequence comes from Arvicanthis niloticus, assembly GCF_011762505.2. Taxonomy (NCBI): domain Eukaryota; kingdom Metazoa; phylum Chordata; class Mammalia; order Rodentia; family Muridae; genus Arvicanthis; species Arvicanthis niloticus. The sequence continues at coordinate 62,206,912 of NC_047667.1, forward strand.
CATACCCTTTCTTCAGATGGCCTGGTCTCCTTGGAGGTTACCACTCTGGTTCCGATAGGCTTACCTCAGGAGATGCTGTTTCTGTTGACTCCAACATCCATGGGAGAGAAGCTTAAGAAGTTGCTTTGTCTTGTGGATGTTCACACTCCCAACTATGAAAGGATTTCAAAGGGATTCTATAGACCAAGCTGATTGAGATTTATAGAATAAGTGTTTTAATCCATATAGCCTCAATGTGAGGCCAGAAGAAAACTAACACTCTCTCTCTCTCTCTCTCTCTCTCTCTCTCTCTCTCTCTCTCTCTCTCTCTCTTTGTGTGTGTGTGTGTGTGTCTTTTTTTCTTCTTTCTTCCTTCCTTTCTCCCCATCCCTGCCCTGCACCCCTGTTCTCCAAAATGAACCTGAAAAGAAGAAAGGTTTGGGTTTTTTTCTACCTGATAAAGCAACCAGGGGATAGGCAGATCTACAAGATTCTAGAAATAAGAAATTCTGGCAGAGACCGATCCAAAAAAGGCAATTTTCTCTAATCTTTTAATAAAATCTTTGAGAATTTTGTGCAAATACAAGTTGTACTTTTCATTGTACTTATTCCCACAACACCCCCCCCCCCGCCAGGATTCCCCCTCAGAGCTGCCTCCTACCCCTGCTCCCAATCTCAGGTCCTGTCCTTACAAAAAGATAGTTTTAAGAATCTTAATTTCCAAACTTTGAAATCATTTAGTAATCTCCATCCGGGGAATTAAGGAACTTGAAGGAAATAGCTAAACGCCGTATGAATGTCAAGCGACGGAACGCCTGCCCTGGCTCCAGTAGCCTATCTCCCTGAAAGAACGTATCTGTGTTACTGCGTAAGGTCTAAAGAGTCCAGTTGTGAGCATGCACCTCAACCCTCTTAGAAAGCTTAGGCTCTTTGTTTTGGGTGGAAGAATGTCCTCCATGGGGCATGCCTCTATACCATACGCATCAGCTATCAGAAACCTCCGTGCCCCAAGTATCTTGACCGTGATGTTCTGGGAAATCCTCGCCCCTTCCGAGAACGATGGCCTGGAAGCATGCTCCTCTGCCGTTTTCTTTTTACTGCTGTATTATTGCACCCTGTTGGGGGATACATCTGAACATTTCATGTGTCCTACTTTTAAAATGCCCAGATGGTGGCTACGTGCTCTGGTTTGAATTGGGTAACCCATATCCTTCGTGCTCTGTAGTCTGCCTGATTATCAAAGAAAGATGCGACACAAGGGAAATTCTTCCATTTTTCAGCTCCTCTCCATTCGTCCTAGTCACCCACATAAATGATGTGTTCACACAGTTGCAGTGGTCGCCATAATAACTGAACTTCACTTCTGAGGGGTGGGGAACCAATCCCTGTGCACCCAGGGCCCCTGCATCCCTCTCAGCAAGAACCCTTTGCAGCAAGTAACCTGGGAGGGAGCGTCACATGCGGGGGGGGGGGGGGGGGGAAGGCATTTGCAGTGGTCTTTTGCCAGGCTTTAAGCTTAGCAGAGAATTTAAATGAAATCAATCAGCCTGAGACAGTGGCATGATGTTGTTACCTGGAAACACATTGGGCCACATACATAGCTACCTTAGGGCTCATACAGCCTGTGGTCCATAGGTTGAATACATCTTATCCTAGGTTTAGTACCTTTCCTGCATGTTGACATTTAAATGCTATGTGATGTTTTGGGATTTTACCTACACACACCTTCTGTGCTTAGCTTCCTTGTATTTGTATATGGGTTTTCAGAACATCATTCCTACAAAACAAGGGTCTAAGACGTGGGCATTTCGTGTTCCTCCCCTTCTCCCTCAGGTGCTCGGCACTATGCTGCGAAAGAGTAGCTAAGAGTAAAATACTCAGCTGAGGCTTCAGAAGCATCCCGATCTTGACACCATGGCAGTACCTTTCTTTGGGCAAAGCATAAAGCCAAGTTAAACAGCTGTTCTGAGAATGTTCCCTTAGGTGCTCCCAAGAGGAAGGTCACAGGGAAAACCCTGTTCTCCAGTAACAAAGGTGTGCAGGGCATTTTCAGAATGGCCACTCACGTCTCACAAAGTTCCTCAGGAAGTTAGGAACTATAAGGGGCCAAGGCTCAGAGATGCTGTGCCCCAGTTTCCTGGCCTAAAAGATTAAGCCAAGCCCTGAGTTCTGGTGGTTATCACAGGGTGACTCTTGTTTGGACGAAGGGTCTAGATCCTCAATCCCGCCTCAGCTCCCCATGTCAGTCACAGGACTTCAAGGGAACATTACCCTTTATTATAAAACAGGAATTTTTTTTATCTACTTGAAAAGATGTTTTAAAAAGTGTTTTTAAAATCATAGATTCTAGAACAATGACTTTTGAATCCAATATGCTGAATTTATAGCATGCTTTCTGTCTATAGTGAGATTTTTTTTCCTATTTTGCTAAAATGTCGAACAAAAATGTCTATGTTGAAAACTATCTTAGATCTGTCTATATGTAAGTAAAAAACACAGTGCGTTGTCAAAACAAATGCAAGTTGTTTTTATTTTTAATTGAGTATATTTAGCTTAAGTACATTTTTCTCTTAAGGTATAACGAGTAAGCCCTGATCATTCCTTTTTGTTTATTCATTTAAAACGCAAATAAAAGCAGATAATCAATAGACCATAATCTAAAACTAAAGGCTTTACAAGTTAATAAGCTTGAGTCAATAGAAACGCTATAACGAAGCTTCCAATGCTAAACCTGACATAATTTGCTTTACGCTAAGCTGGTTGACTTAATGCTTTAATTTAATTCCAATATTAACTGAAAAATCCAAAGAAAGGGGGAAATTTAAATCCTATTATATTAAAATATTTTTCAAGCAACAACTCAACACCTCCATGCCACAACTGCTGATGTGTGCGTTAAAATCTGCCCAGCCACCCTGATCTAACGGTTGATGAACAGTTAACCCTTTGTAGCCAGATTTTCATGAGTTATGGATGTTCTCACTTCCCATTTTACAGCTCTTCTGTTAACCTCAACTGTCATATGTTTTTCTTTTAGGTCTGTTTCCCACAATTCACTGCCAAACTGTCAGGGATGTTGTTGGTTTCATAGGTGTTCGTATGTGTTAGGGTTGCTTGTGTATGAGTGTGTGAATGTATGGGAAGACCAGAGGACGAGTGTGGCTGTCATATCTCAGGTGCCGTCCACCTTGTTTTTGAGACTGGCTCTTTCATTGGCCTATAGCTCACCAAGTAGGCTAACTAGAATTCAACACCCCCACAAAGATCTGCCTTTCTTCACATCCCTACTGCTAGGACCAGAATATAAGCATCTGCCACCACACCCAAAATTTTATCTGAGGGAATTAAACCCAGGTTCTTGTGTGTGCCTGTGATGTACTCCGCTGACTGAGCTATCACCTCAGGCCCAGAGTCCTTATTCTAAAACAACTCTTTTATTTGTCTTTAGATATTATGCAGCCCAACTCCTCAGAAAGGAAAAAGCTTTAGGCAAGCCTGGCTCACACAGCAATAGGAGGCCTTTCTTGAAACCCAGAAGCTTTGCCTTACAAAGTCTGGTGTCATTAGCGGGGACAGTAAGAAATATGAAGTCATACTCAAAAGGCCTACAAGGTCATGAGCACAGACTGGCTTGTCTGAAGGCCTCCCATCAAATATGTTGCCCCTGACAAAATAAACATGAACAATATGCATCAACTACCATTTCATCCATCCTCTCCCTCTGTCTCTGTCTCTGTCTCTGTCTCTCTCTCTCTCTCTTTCTCTCACCCTCCTTCCCTTTCTTTCTCCCTCCCTCCTTCCTTCCGTTCTTCCCCCTCTCCCTCCCCCATTCCTTCCTCCCCCCTCCTTTCTTCCTCCCCTCTTTCCTCCTTCCCTCTTTCCCTTTGCTGCCTCTCTCTCTCTCTCTCTCTCTCTCTCTCTCTCTCTCTCTCTCTCGTGTGTGTATGTAAAATATATATGTATGATTTGGAAACTACTCTATGTTTTAACCCTTTGAGACAAGAGGCTTCATAAGAAAAGAGTTCAGAGGGTAAAGAACTTAGGCTGCGAGAGATTTTGAGAACAGCAGTACTGGTCACTGCTCACAGTGGTCAGATGTGTCTCTCAGAACTGCTGCGCCTGTTAGCCTGACACCCAAGGCCCTACTTGCCAGCAAGTCATCACTTTGTGTTTTTGATCAGTGTGGTGGCCGTCACACTCTGATCAGGTGACAGTGTGCTCTGATTGCCTTTTAGCCATGCTGACCATAGCTCTGTGGCCTTGTGAATGTTGTGGCCCAAGCCAAATCTGATCACTCTGCTAAATGGGTGGGGTTGAGTGGGGTGTGTGGGTGTGACTCTTTTCTGTTTGGAAAGGATAGTCAGGAAATCACATTGATTTTTTTAGGACAAAATCCCCCCACACACACACACACACTCTGAAATCATAGACTTCCAGCTATCTTTCTTGCTGTAGGCAGCAGTTGTCCTTCGCTTGCCATTTCCCGGGCCTGCATAGCTGACCCTGTACCAGCTGATCAGCACCACACTGCTGATACTACTGCCCATATTGGATTCAATTACCACTTAAAGCAGTTCTCAACCTTCCTAATGCTGCAACCCTTCAATACAATTCTTCATGTTGTAGCTACTTCGTTGCTACTGCTGTGAGTTGTAATATAAATATCTGTGATTTCTAATAGTCTTGGGCATCCCATGTGAAAGGGTCATTTGACTCACAGGTTTAAACTGCCTTCAGAAAGGTGATATTGGCATTAAAATCAAAGTTATTACATAAACAAAATAGGCCACAATAAGCCCTGTATGTGATTTCTCAAAAGCAATATGTAGGTTCATATAAGCTTAAATTAAGAGTCTCAACAAATACAAAATGAAAAACTCTAAATCTCACCTTTCCATTCAATTAGACATACTCCACCCCCTTAGGAATACATAAAATAGTTGTTTTGTTTTCTTTTTATCAAGAAATATATATATATATATATATATATATATATATATATATATATATATGGAATCCTAGATTAGAGAATATTAGATATGCCACAATATTTCTTTTCTAAATAGCCAGCATATTGCCAATAAGATAATGTATTTAAATAAAAGATAATTTATGCATTCGGCAGACATCTATCGAGCACCCATATGGTGCTAAGCACATTCTGAATCCCGGTCAGTCTCTGTCCTCTAAGACTCAAGACTTAGTCAGGAGAAAGGACAAGTAAACAGCTCATGATAATGCAGAAAGAACCGCACAAGCAGGACACAAAGGAAGTGACTGTCGGGGGCATCCAGAAACTCTTCACACGGAGGAACTTTTGAGATGGTGAGGCGTTCCGAAGCCTGGAGGGACACTGAACAGAGTACATTGTGGGCAAATGCAGAGCTTTATTGGGGAGTGCATTGAGATGAAGGGCAGGGGTGCAGAGTGAGCAGAGCAGAGGGGCAGGGTGCAGGGTGAGCAGCACAGAGGGGCAGGGGTGCAGGGTGAGCAGCACAGAGGGGCAGGGGTGCAGGGTGAGCAGCACAGAGGGGCAGGGGTGCAGGGTGAGCAGCACAGAGGGGCAGGGGTGCAGGGTGAGCAGCACAGAGGGGCAGGGTGCAGGGTGAGCAGCACAGAGGGGCAGGGTGCAGGGTGAGCAGCACAGAGGGGCAGGGGTGCAGGGTGAGCAGCACAGAGGGGCAGGGGTGCAGGGTGAGCAGCACAGAGGGGCAGGGTGCAGGGTGAGCAGAGCAGAGGGGCAGGGGTGCAGGGTGAGCAGCACAGAGGGGCAGGGGTGCAGGGTGAGCAGCACAGAGGGGCAGGGTGCAGGGTGAGCAGCACAGAGGGGCAGGGGTGCAGGGGTACTGCTGAGAGGGTGGAGACGGGACCTCCTCTGCTTCCTGACCAGATCTGGCCCAGCTTTTCTCAGACTGGCAAATGACAGAGAGTAGATTTTGATCCTTCTACTTGACCCTGACCATGAAGTCACACTTAAAGCAATTAGTGTATCTTGGTACCATTTACATGTTCCAGAACAAAGCCTTAGCTGTTTCTGCCTGAAGATAGCATGAATTCTTCCCGATGGTAGGGAAACAGGAATGATTTAAAAAAAACAAACAAACACCCAAAGCAGGAAATGAATCTCTTCTGAGGAAATGGAATCGGGGTTATAGATATTAGAGAAATGCCACAGGCTGGCAGATTGACCAGTCCTCACAATAGAAAAGCCGTCACCGGACTTGGGAGCTCTTGTTTCTAGTGAGAGGCTCAAGACTCTCTCAAATAAGGCACTAACAACCAGCCTTTGCTGGGAGATAACCATGACATGTTTTGTACCTGGAGCTATGGTATTCTGTGATCAGGCTGAACAGACTGAAAACACGTGTGCATCTATGGTCACAAAGGTCCCAGATAATCACTTTAAGCCCTAAGAAAAGGGTGTCACTGCCTGGCTGTCCCACAGAACCTGGAGTCAGGCTGTATCACTGAACTCAGGCCACAGGGGCCGCACCACCTGGCTCCTGCCCCTCACTTTGACCCTGTCTTGTCAATTCTGCGCACACTGGCTTCTTCTTGCCAGCTAAACACCCAGCTTCTTTCCACCTTGGAGCATTAAGCAATCCCTTTTTGCTTCGAGGCATTGTCCTGGATGCCTCACTAGACTGGAATCCTCTTGTGTTCTTTCCTAAACACAACTTCCTCAAGGTCCTGCCTCACCTGTTACAGCAGTGACCTCACAGGTTCTTCCCATCACTGACTCTTTCAAGGCCGACATTAAGTAGTAGTTCTCACTGACTTGTTCTCTTCAGGATTCCCTGCAGTGCCCAAGCTGCCTCTTCCTCTTCCTCCTCCTCCCCATCCCCTTCCTCTTCCTCCTCTTCCTCCTCTTCCTCCTCTTCCTCTTCCTCCTTCTAGACTCCTCTCTTCCTCGTCTTCCTCTTTGTTTCCCTCCCCTCTTCCCTTTCCCTCATTGGTGTATAGAACCGAATGAGCCTGTCCCTGTTTCCTGTGACTCCTCTGAGGTCCACAGGGGTTGCGGGGTATCTGATAGTGCATACAGACTGCACACTGGCTGGGGTAAGCTTCTCTTATACGTGTGTCACCGCAGTTCTCATAGCTTTTCACAAAATAGATTATCAGGGTAGAATGGCTGGGCACAGACTATGCACATTTCTAATTTTGATAGATCAGAAGTGCTGTTCTTTAATATTTAGTGTGACTGATTTGACACTTTAAAATTTAATTATCACAAATTTAATTTTTTTCATCTTCCCCTTTGACAAATGTGCTATCTCAAGCTATTCTCTTTTTTTTCCCTCAGTGTTTTTATGGTAATGGGGGGCATCGCTGTACATATTTGCTAGGATTCTAGGATTAATTGATACAGCCAACTTTCCAGAAAATATCTGTGACTTGAATCTTCATCTTCTACTGACCTCATTCACTGTGAAATGAATGAATACTTAGAAAAGAAATACCCTTTCCTTACCATCTTTCTCTCTGTGTAGATGTTTGGCCAAGTGAAGGCATTAAGGAACACACATCTCTAACTGATGAATGGTTTACGGTAGGGATGTGTAATAGTTACAGCAAAGAGTATATGCATGCTGTCCTAACCACCGTGAGTCACATGTCCTGTCTGAAAGACACTGTCCCCTTGTGTTTATTCACCACCTCTGGTTCCCGCAGTCTTCCCACCCCCTGTTCCACAATGATCCTTGGAAGGAGAGAGTGCAGGATAGATAGATATTCCATCTGGATAGATAAGCATCCTCTAGTATCTTATTCTATGTACCTTGGCCGGTGGTAGGTCTCTGTGCTAAGTGCCATCTACTACAAATAGAAGCTTCTCTAATGAGGCCTGAGAGAGCATCACCTATGGCTGTAACAGTAAAGCACGAGTCCGTCCTATACCGTGTCCATGTAGCTTGGGCCTGAGACCTGTATAGTCACGGGTTCTTGTACCAACAATTGTGGCAGGTGTGGGGTGGGCTCATCCTGTGTGGCAGGACGCACACACAAACAGAAGGTGTTTGCTTCCTCTCATGACATTTATACCATTCTTGAAGCAGTGGGCGTGTCTTGCCCAGCCACTTACTCTTGCAGCCTGCCCGTTTCACAGCTAGGTAAGATTTAAAAAAAAAAAAACAAAAACAAAAACAAAAACCATTCTTAGATCTATTCTTTGACAGTTTCATAGTTGTGATCACATTCACCCCTGTTCTCCTCTTACCCCCTACCACTCCTTCTGGACCCCTTCTTCCCAGGACAACACCCTCCTACTTCTTTATGAATATGTCACTGAATTTTATTAGATTTCTTTTCTGTACACAGACCGAGGGTTATTTACTAGACCATTATGCTGAGGGACTCTGCAAGAGTGGATAAAGCTGCTCCCAGAAGCCATGGATTATTAAACAAAAACTCCCAGAGCCAACAAAACAATCTAGGCTACCGACGTCACTCCTGTTTCCCACCACAACTAAGTGGTAAGGGTGGACATGGTTTGGTTGCTGGACATGGAGTCATCACAAGGGAACCTGGCTGAACCTCCTCTTTTCTAAAGTGGTGATTATGATGATGATGATGGTGGTGGTGGTGGTGGTGGTGGTGGTGGTGGTGGTGGTGGTGGTGATAGACATTTTTATGGAGATGGTGTTGCAAAGGTTTTCAGACCTTCTTCCCAGGAAGTCACTCTTGGTCACCTGAGGTGATGCAGTCTCTTCTTGTCAGCTACGCAGTGACTGAGTACGTGAGTTACATTCCCATCTGTCCATGGCACTACCAAGCAAAGTGCTCAGGTCTGTGCACTGTGGCATAGATGGTACTGCAGAACTCTTTTAATACAATCAGTCCCTACATATTTTTGCTCGGATGTCACTTCCAGGTGACACTAACAGCCCCCTCTAGGTCTCACACCCAACCTCCTCAGCTAACCTTCACAGTCCCTTCCGACTGGCCACTCTCTAACCTCTAGTGAGATTCTGCTTCTTTCCTGCCCAGAATTCCATGCCACTTCCCATTTATGCCCTCTGCAAAGAGTCACCTCCTATCTATATTCTGAATTCAAAAAGGCTGCTCTGTGTCCCTCACAGCAGAACCAGGTTCTGAACTGTACCTAACTCTGTAGTGTGGACCAGCTCCACCCACTTCAGACTATTCAGAATCAAGCAGGATCAAGCAGAATCCAGCAGAATCCAGTCCCTGTGCTTTCTGTCCATGTTCCCCTTTCAGGAAGCTTCTTATGCACAAAAGCTTCAAAGTGGTTAAAGAATATGGAGCCAACAAGATGGCTCCAGAGGAAAAGGCACATTCTCCAAAGCCTGAAGACCTGACTTGGATCCCCAGGAGTCACATGGTAGAAGGAGAGAACCAGCTCTCACAAGTTGTCCAGTGAACACTGCCATGCTCACCATCACACACACACACACACACACACACACACACACACACGGGGGGGGGGGGAGGAAATAAATTTTTTAATGTAATTTTTAAAAACATTTAAAGAATTGAACACAACTGCTCCCTGACAATTCTGCATGTTTCCCTGACCATGTAAGCTGCTTCTTCTCACTACCCAGTGATAACACCTGGCGCACACATGAAACCAGAGGCCAGGAGATTACGATGTGTCTTACGTTCCTTTCTTTCATTGTGAATTGATCTTTGATTTGCAACAGTTCTACATGCATGCGGGTTGACATTCATAAATGTCTTCTCCTTCCAGCATATGGCTCCACGAACAGAGAAGGCTGCAAGGACGTCCATCTACTTGTGAAATCGGTAGAAATTTTCTAGTAAAGTTACCGCTTTTTAGTCTTGGGGGTCTTGCTTGGGTTTAATTATCCAAGGTTGAACTGTTGGTAATGGTAGATGAGGCATCATTTCTTAAGACTAATGGCAGTTGTGTGTCAGATATGTGGATCACCATTTGAGGAACTTGATGTTACTTTTCTAAATGAAAAACATAAAAGGAAAAAGAAAAAAAAACTGCAGAATCCACCCACAAGTCAGATTTTCTGGGTTTAAGAAAACTGGGAAAATATTTTGTTAGCATCAGAGCAGAGAAGAGGAACCCGACTGACTGAAGCTGCTCCCTCTAAATCCATGGCTTCACCAAATGGTACACAAGAACCTGGTCAGAAAACCTGATGGCTTCTCATGGTCTGCTTGTCTTCTTGGCCTAACATTCTAGCTCCCAGCCAGAGCTTTTCCTTGGCTTTCTCATAGTGAGAAAGCAAAGTGTGGCTGAAAAAAATATCTACGAGGTCGCCATACTTTAACATGGGTTGGTCTGAAACTCTCTTTGTGCATACAGTAACTGTGTGCATCGAATGTGTTCATGTGGGGGCGGATATACATGTGTGATCATGTGTGTGGAAGCCAGAGTGCAGCACAGGGTGTCTGCTTTGATTGCGCTCCACCTTCTTCTCATAGGCAGAGCCTTTCATGGAACTCAGAGATAATGGATTCAGCTAGTCTGGCTGCACAACCAGGTCTATCCAGGTGTCTTCCCATCTCCCCCCTCCCCGGACCGCACATGCGCACCAGCGTCTGCAGTGATTTATGTGGTGCTCAGGCTAAAGGCAGAGCCTCACTTCCAACAGAGCACTCTCCCTACCCCTTTCAAAGTCGCTCAATTTCTCTAATTTTGCATTTATGGCCACTGAGGGGGCCAAAGGAACCCCCTCAGCTGGTCGGAATTTGTAAGCCAGAGCTGATCTATTTTAGGATAAAAAGCCAAGGAGAACAAATCAAAGGCAGAGGCGCGAGAAATCTCACTGACCTGGGATGGAGTGAGTGGTGCCCCGTGAAGATTAACCCTTTTCCACATTGTAGTAAGTCTGCATAATACTCCTTGAAGGGCAGAGCAGCCCCTGAGCCTCACCACATTGGCTTCATTACTGGGAGCAGCGTGAAGAAGCTTCCTCAGGGCTGAGGTAGTTGGGCTTAGTGAAAATGCTCCACAAAGACCAGAGGGAAAGCTCTGGAAACTGCTGGATCATCAGATCAATAGACTCAAAGGTGACTGAGTTAGGTAGCTTTCTGCAGTTTAAACATTTGTGCAGGGACTATCCCCGTGCAGCCTTTTATTGACAGCTACAGATCAATGGTAATTTTTGATCATTTTCAACCTACATAAACCTATTGACCCCTTGGCCACCTTTGGGGCACTTCAAGTCGTCAAAAATAATCAGAGGAGATGGTGTAAAACTGTCAGACTCTGAGTAGTCTCGCGTGTCCCCGGGAGCGGAGTTGAGAGGTTAAAATGTAGTTCAAATTGCCATCGGACCCTCAACTGGCCGAGCGTCCCGTAGAGTCCCATCTTCATGCCTCATAAGCGATATGCTGATTTGTATCCCAGCTCTGACACGTCTGCATATAAATTTTTAAAAAGTGAAAGAGGCTGAGGCTGAATCTCATTGGAGCTATCAGATGGAGAGTACCGGTCAGGATTAGTTCCAGCAGACATCTCTTCCCACTTTATCTTCTGGAGTTATTCTTCATCTGTCTTCATCTGGTGCATAACAAAAGCTGATATACCCCTAGAATAAAAACGTGTGGAAAGGTTACCTGCATAGACAAGACGGTCTGAGAGAAAGGGAAGTGAGGATAAGCTGATAACCAGAAGGGAGTGGTACAAAAGCCTATAGCTCAAAAGAACCAACAGGGCCAGGATGTCACTCGAATGGCTGAGTGCTCACCTGGCATACAGGAAGTCTTAGTTCCAACCCAGCACCACATAAGATCGAGCATGGTGGTCATGCTAGCCATCCCATCACTCAAACCTGGGAGGTAGACACAGAATGTACAGTTCAGGGTCATTCCCCGTCACAAGGCAAATCCAAAGCAGGCCCGGGACACACGAGAATCTGCACCAAACAACAAAAACAAACAAACAAAAAGTTTAATAATTAGAATCACAGGAGAGGAGAATGAGGAGGGAGAGCACCAAGTAGTGAAAATTAAAAAGGGAGGAGAAAAAAAAATGCCAAGTTGAAAACATCCAAAAAAAAAAAAAGGAGAGTTGGGAGGAACCCGGAAAACACAAGATGGAAAGAGAGAAAAGCGAAGGTATGTGCAAGGGATGAGAGGAAGGGTGGCACTTCAGAAATAACAGAATAACAAGAGAACTCTTCCCCAGTAAAGTGTGAAAATATATATATACATATATATATGCATACATATGTATATGAATATATATATATATTCAGGTAACTGTAGGCAGGATTAGAAAACACTATTAAAATCCCCCTCAACAGGACCACACCTTGAGACATGTGTGTCAAGTATGCCGGGCTTGTACTTGAGACACACGCAGGCCATGTTTCTGCGTTAGACAGTGGAGGTTTTCAGGCAGGGGCATCTTGAATCCTTTCGCTTTCAAGGATCTGAGCCATAAATGTTTATTAAAAGAATCTATAATGAAATCAGTTCTGTTGTTTTTTTTTTTTTTTTCTCCTGGTTGCCAGGAGTATGCTGGAAGACAGAGCAGCCGGCTGTTAATCACTAAGTACTCGTGTTATGGAATGTGTATGATAGTATTGCCATCTAGGGGCTGAACAGAAGTCTCTGCTCTGAAGTAAACTGTAATGGAACAGGTGCCACTATTGACAATATACATATGCTGTTGCTTTATAGCCCGCGTGGTTCTCCAGTTTCTTATGACAAAAACTGTCTCTAAATGTGCCCAGCAGTCTACTTTCTTATCCGTAATCTGTTAGAAGTGATTCTGGGTCACTTTGGGGCCTCTGCTTTTATTGGCATCTATTACTGAATCTTCTGAACAAAGAATTATTCTTTTTTGCATTATTAATCTTATCCATGTTTGCCCTATTTCCAGAGAAAAGAAATCATTTGTCAGAAAAGGATGCTTGTAATCAGGGCTGGGAGCGCTGTCGGATTTAATATTCACTGTGGTCATCTTGGCTCGATGCTATATTTATCTAAAAGACCAATCCAATGTTGTGGAGAAATAAGTTTTTAAATATTCATGATCTAACTTTTAATATTTTAAAAAAGAGAAATTAGTATTTCTGTAAAATTTGTTTCATCGTCTGGCCACTCAGCAAATGTTTAAATATTAAAAGATTTCAGGAGGTTAGCGTGTAATATCATAATGGGACTTACTGAAACAGGAAAATTGACTTTATGAGTCTCGGATCCATAAGAGAAATTGTATTTTCTCTGTCCAGGTTTCTCGCAGAATAAGAGGGCTTGCTCAGTTGAAATTTAAAACCAAGAATGGGAGGAAAAAGCGTCAAAAATATGTCTACAGTCTTTTAGCTGTGTATGTTTTTCAGTTTCAAATGACATTTGGAAGTCCCCAGTGTAAGGACCAGCCTTCCTCATAACTACGACTGAGCTCTCAGCCACCAACTGTGGGAAATAACTCCTTCTCCCTACCTTTACCCATCCAGGAAAAGAAACACTTGATAAACTATCGATGTCACATTTAAACATCAAATAACACACATGCTGGTTACATGTGTCATTACATGTAAACAGCATCACTCAGCCAAAACTTAGTCATGGTTATCTCAGAACTTGTGTGTGTGTGTGCGTGTGTGTTTACTCATGCATATGTTGTTATCCCCCTGTTGCAGGCTTAATTCCTACCTTAAACAGACATATCCGTCTAGCCCAGATTGGCAAGAGCACCCCGGGGCCTCTCAGGATGTTAAGATTCTTAGCTCCAGTTAAGTTATGCAAAATATGTTAAATGTCTCTCTGCAAGCAAGAAACAAACAAACAAACAAAAGTAATTCTGCCATCCCTTTCTTCTTTTAGATCAACAGAGGCGAAATTCTCAAAGCCCAGATAGTTCTTAGTTCCGCTGCTACCAACAAATGGGAGTAACTTCACATTTACATTAATAATAGACTTCTCCAAGGGTGTTTGTGTGTTTATAGTTCAATGGCTCGTAGCTGCTTTCCTGAGTTTGTCTTATCAAGTTTGTAAGATACAAATGCACACCAACACAGTAAGTGGGGGAGGCTGGGAGGCAGAGGAGACTAGAGCACAAACAAGGCACACTGCGGATTAGGATTGTCCCTGGAAGCTCTCTCAAGGACTTCCTGTTAGCCTAGTGACACTCCTCTGCAGTCGCTGGCATGCAACTTGGGGCATCTTCATGAAGCTAAATGAAGTTCTCATCCTGGGCATCTCAATTCGTAGGTGACAAGTCTGAAAATCCAAAGGTCCCATCTGATTCAGCTTTTCTGCCTATCTGAGAATCGGATATCAGTTCGATCAGTGGTTCTCAACCTTCCTGATGCTACAACCCTTCATTACAGTTCCTCATGTTGAGGTTGTAGAGTGAAAAATTATAAAGACCATTTTATGAAATATATATATAGGCCTTTTCTTTACCCTAAACCCGAGCAAAAGAATTCAAGTTCCAGAAAGCGGAACTGGATGTAAGATTTCAGGCTTTCACTGCCCTGGGACACATTCAGGGTGGAGGGCATTATCCCTGAATCAGAGGACACTTGCTGGATTAACATTCCTCAAGCCTCAGGGTGGGGAAGGCCCAAAGCAAGAACACATTCCACACCACAGAAAAAGATACAAGTCATCTAGGTGGGGCTATGGCAAGTGAGAAATAGTTAACCTGAAATAGTTGGTAATAACAGGGTAGGGCACAGTGACATGGTAAAACCACATTTTTGAGAAGAATGAGTGTACTGAGTAATTTCCATGGCTATTAACCATTTAGGGTGGGTTTCTCTGGAATGTTTCACTATTCTTATGTTATATATCCTTGGCAACCCCTCACCCCCCTTCCCACTCCCCTGGTTTGTGGTTTACCCCTTTAAAAACCCTCCTCAGACTGACTGACTTTGTCAAACTCTACTCCTTCGTGAGTGAGTGTGCAGTTTGACCACTGGCTGCCAGCTCTCTCCCCAATAAACCTCTGTTGATTGCATCCAGGTATGGTTTCTTGTGATTTTGGGGTGGTCGTGATTTCCTGAGACTTGAGGAAGGGTCTCCCGAGTTTGGGGGTCTTCAAGGTGACCCCCCAACCATAAAATTATTTGCATTGCTTCTTGGTAACTGTCATCTTACTACTGTTACGAACTGTAATGTAAACATCTGATATGCAGAAGATCTGATACTCAACCCCGGTGAAAGGGTCATTAGACCTCCAGGTTGACAACCACTGCATTCCTTGCTGTATTCGAAATGTTGACAAGAACAAGCAAAATAGCACCTACCTTCTCCACAATGCTAGTGGAACCTTGGCTGCACAGTTGTGCTAATGTTGTTGACACCACATGTTCTGACTTGGCCATGCAGCTCAGAGAATAACCTTCTATCAGGTTCTAAAGGACAACTAACCTGCCAACTTTCTTACAGGGAACAAGCCACCAAGCCCATCTTTTTGGCTTGGAACCGTTCACGACGTACCACATTGGAGTGGTGGCTGTAAACAGTGCGGGAAAGGTGTCAAGCCCCTGGGCCCTGATTAAGACTTTAGAATCTGCCCCAAGCGGACTGATGAACTTTACAGTGGAGCAGAGAGAAAACGGCCGGGCTTTGCTGCTGCAGTGGTCAGAGCCAGTGAGGACCAATGGCGTGATCAAGGTAAAGTCCATCCGGCATGGGAAGTCACACCTGTCATCTTCCACATAAACAGATGAACCCTGACATGCCATCAGGTCACTGTGAGAAACCAGCTTCCCAGCTGGACTAATTCTCCTTGATGGCTCTTCTAGGCACTTCACCCTAGATCAGTGAAGAGCAGCTTGGGGAGGGGCACCATGGGTCCAGCAGTGTGCAGAGATTGCCTCGTCTAATCCACACATCAGCCTCACTAGGTGGGACCCACTAAACTTCAGGAGGCTCATACAGGTTAAGTAGATGCTTTGGGCAATATTGCCAAAGCGAACGTGGGATTTGAAGTCAAGGAGTCCCAAAAGCTCTGAACTCTAAATGACCCTGGCCTTACTACCCCTTTAGGAGTTTCCATGAGACTTACCTAATTCACACTCTGCCTGACTCACTAAGAAAGACACATCTGCCTGCTAACCCCTTGACCTCCACACGTAGCCCTGAGTAAACAGTCTGTAAAATGTGATAAGTAAAGCATCACCTCGCCAACCTGGCAAAATAAAGGAGACAGAATTTCCAAGAACAGCTCACATTTGAAGCACTGAACCCTTACCCAAGTGAGGTAGACCTACCCCATCTTTTTGACACTCCTCCCAAGGTTGGCAGCAAATCAACCACCAGTTCTCTCCTCTGACTTGCCCACTCTGGTCCTTCCCTGGGGCACGATGGCAGAATTCCTAGCTACTGCCGCTGTAGCCACTGCCTGCTCCCATCACTCTCCCCGGATGATGAAGATGGCCAAGGTCTATTTCATAGGAAAAAGTTAGGACTAAACTTCAACTCAGAGTCCTTTAAGAAGAAAGAGACAGGAAATAACAGCTCTAGCCCAGGGTTTTCTGGTACCAGCTCTAACCTCCTGAGCCTGTCCTTAGGCTGCCTCTCTGCTTAGCTGGAGACAAGTAAAACAGGCAGGTCACCTCCCTTCAGCAGACATCAGACAAGGCTTCCTCCAGGGCAAGAAACCTAAATCCCCAACCCTAAATCCTGCATCTTGGCTCTCAGGCCCTCCCCAGCAACAGAGCCTCCCCTCTATACACCAAAGTTCTTCCCGTGTTTACTCTCCCTCCCCTCCCCATGACTGCTTCTCCTGAACCTGATTGACAATAGGAATATTGACTCCCCTTCCCTTCATCTGCATTTCACCAAATATTTATTGAGCTTCTACTAAGTGCTGTGCACTTATTCAAGAGGGAACAAGACAGAAAAGGCCTCTGCTGTCAAGGCCCTTACATGGGTATGAATAAATGCAGGGGAGAGTGTAGCGTCAAAGAGGGACAGAGGCCCAAACAGTAAGCTGGTAAATAAACAAGCAAGGGAGATTCAGGGAGCCATGGATGCTATAAAGAAAATTAAATAGAGTCGTGTAATTGTGCCTGCTCAGGCTATTTTTAAATGGATAGTCATTTGAATTGAGTTGACATTTGAGCTGAGCCCTGAATGACAAGACAGAGGCAGTCATGTGAAGATACAGGAGCAAAAAAAAAAAAAAAAAACAACCAAATAACCAAAAAACCAAAAACGTTCCAGACAAAATGAACAGCAAATGCAAGGCCCAGAGGCAGGAGGGACCTTGGTGTGCTCAAGAAAATAGAAAAAAAGCTTGTGTGGCTGGAGCGTCTGGAAGGAGGAGAAGATAGCACCAGGAGAGACCAGAGGCAGCATGGGCCCAACCTTGTGGGCTGTGATAGGAGCGGGGAGTTTGTTGAGAGTTCAGTGAAACGTTACCAAACGCTTTAAGCAAAGGAATACCACGATCATGTCTCACCCCGATGGCACACTCATGACTGGAGAGAGACTAGGAGAGTTTAGAGCCTGTTGGAGAATTCAAGGTAGAATTCAAATTAGACATTTCAAATCAGGGTGGAAATTGTGACGTCAAGAAATATATGGGGCATTGGAAATGTATGCAGAAAGTAGAGAGGAGATTTCTAATAATTGGCCAGATCTGAGGCATGAAGGAAGGAGAGGCGGTGTCTCCTCAGACTGGCTTCTGGGCTCTGAATGCTATCTTCTCCTCCTTCCCAATGTTCCATCCATACAAGCTTTCTTCTATTGTCTTGAGCACACCAAGGTCCCTCCTGCCTCTGGGCCTTGCATTTGCTGTTCATTTGTTGGGGTGTTAACTAATTGTGAAGGAAAAATTGGAAGAGGAACAGGTTTTAGGAGTGAGTAGATAGTTAGGGGTCAAAGTCTAGACCTCCACAAGAGGCTGTCACTGAGATGTGTATCTGCAGTTTGTCAGTAGGCAGCCATATTTAAAACCATGGTGATGGACAGAATCTTCATGAAGAGAATGTAGTTAGTGGTGGTGAGGAAATCCCGGGGTCACACATTAAAATACAAGGAATTGGAGGATCGTGAAGAGGAAGAGAAGCCGGAGGAGAATGGAATGAGAAAGGACGTCGAGGGAGGGGTGGGTGTGTAGGGTACCCCAGAAAGGAATAGAAAAGATGCCATGTGTTGCTGAGATGAGAAGAGACACAAGAATGGAAACGTGGACCCTGACTGGGGAAGAGCAAGGTCACCGTGGTCTTGGCTGGAAGATGCTGCACTAGAGGATACCCTGGGGGGTGGGGGGGGGGCTTGTGGAAAAGATGATGATCACGAAAGATGGAGAGTCATTGAAGAAGCCTAGGTGGGAAGGACAGCAGAGATGTGGGACACTGGCCAAGAGATTGAGGTATTGGGACCTTTGTGTAAAAATCAATGAGATACAAGAGCACACTTACACACTAGTGGAAGTAATCAGAGGAGGAGAGGACCTGGTGATGGAGGGGATAACGTAGGTCATCTCAAGAGTGACATTCCTAGAAAAGGAGGGGGAGTGACAGCATAGGTGGCTTTTAACTGGACATAGATACTTCAGTCCAGGTGAGGATGACCACTGGTACTCTTCAGCTTACTTTGGGATGCATCCAAACAAACCCATCACTAGCTGAAAACATTATCGAACAGAAAACTTATTCTAAACCCATAACCTCCAAGTACCGTAGTTTGGCCTACTTTAGTTATTCCTATACACACTTAAATTAGCCTTCAGTGGACCAAAATCATCTCCCACAAACACTATTTTATAATAAAGTATTAGCTGTGTAATTTGTTGAGTACAAAAACTGAAGGTTAAGAAAATGGCTGTTTCAATGTGTCTTCTCACCAGACTGTAAAGATACCGTAGGTCAGAGAACAGCCCGAGTATCACACTCAGGACTGACAGGAGTGTAAAGGGAACAGAAAGCAATATGAGAGTGAGCTTTCCTAACTTCATCAACATCTCAGTGGAGTAGGCAAGGATGTCAGCAACCAACTCTGAGGGCCAGGACAGCAGCATGCTAGCAGTGAGTGGGGAGAGGATAAGATATAGAAGAATTAGCTTGGACAATAAAAGGGCAAATGCAAAGCGGGGGAAATAGGGCTACCATTCGATGATTACCTAATAGAGATTTACGAACCAGCCAGATAGTATTTGTCAGTTCCTTGTAATTACAAATGATTGCCGCAGAGGTTAAGACTCTGGGCGTGGTGAGCACAGATGGGCTTGACCAGACTAAAGGCAAATGCCACCAAATAAACAATTGATTCTTCTGTAACTTCAAAAACATCTCACTCTCCCATATCATTATTAAAACTATGTAAATGTATGTCCATATATTTGATTGATAGATAAATATAGAATAGATAGATAGATAATAGATAGATAGATAGATAGATAGATAGATAGATAGATAGACAGACCGACAGACAGACAGACAGACAGACAGACAGATAGATAGATAGATAGATAGATAGATAGATAGATAGATAGATAGATGATAGATAGATGTGCCTAAGTATGTATATATTTGTATAACATAATGTGAGTCTACACGCACATACACATATAGACGTAGATTTTTCACCCTCGCATCCTGTAACAAGGACGGATAGCAGTATAATTCCATTTCACAGAAAGTTTGGAGGAAGGCAGATTGCTCATATAAACCCATGTACCCTAGTCAGGATGAGATCAAAGCCATGAGGTGTCCATAAACAGGAGATTTGAATGTTCTTCTTTTTCAAGCCTCATGAGAGAATCATGCGAGCTGTAGCATTTCACAGCCTGAGGTCTGGGCCAATGCTTAGATGTTATCCAAGTTTTCTGTGGACTGTACATTAGCTATGGCAGATTCCCTGTCTAGAGTCAGCATCTGAATGCTAATGGGTTAGGACCACTGGGATCAGGCAGGCATGTGAATGTTTAGAGAGGCTAAATAGCTACAGGGACCTCATAGCACTGACATCCTCCTCTTCTCTTCCTCCTGCAGACATACAACATCTTCAGCGATGGGCTCCTGGAGTACTCTGGCCTGGGTCTGCAGTTTCTCTTCAGGCGCCTGGCCCCCTTCACTCTCTATACCTTGACCCTGGAGGCCTGCACAGCAGCAGGCTGTGCTCACTCAGTGCCCCAACCTGTCTGGACAGAGGAAGCCCCTCCAGATTCTCAAATGGCTCCTACCATCCAGTCTGTGGAGCCCACCAATGTAAGGCTGCACTGGTCTCAGCCGGCTAACCCCAATGGGAAGATAATTCGTTATGAAGTGATCCGCAGACGCTTGGAGGGAGAGGACTGGGGGAACACGACATTGCAGGCAGACGACAGGAACACTGTTTACACGGAATACAACACGGAAGGGAACGAATGGGTGTGTAATGACACAGGCCTCCAGCCATGGAGGCAGTATGCCTATAGAATCTGCACCTGGAATTCTGCAGGGCACACCTGTAGCTCTTGGAATGTGGTAAGAACATTGCAAGCACCCCCAGATGGCCTCTCTCCACCAGAGATATCCTATGTGTCTATGAGTCCCCTCCAACTGCTGATTTCCTGGTTTCCACCCCAACGCTCTAATGGCGTCATCCAGTCCTACGGACTTCAAAGGAATGGAGTATCCCCTGCTGTCAGATTCAATGCCAGCACCTTCAGCTACACGGATAGCCAGCTGCTTCCCTCCTCAACGTACAGTTATGCAATCCTGGCCTGCACCGGTGGTGGTTGCTGTACCAGTGATCCCACCAACATCACAACTCCTGAAGCACCTCCGTCCGGAGTCAGCCCTCCAGTTCTTTGGACCATCAGTGCCCACCAGATAAATGTTTCTTGGTCCCCGCCGTCAATCCCAAATGGAAAGATTGCTAAATATTTGCTCCGGTGCAATGGTGAGGAACACCTGGCTGGGCAGGATCTGTCCTTTCTGCTCTCTAACCTGCAGCCTTTTACTCAGTACAATATCTCCCTTGTGGCCTGCACAAGCAGAGGGTGTACTGCTAGTAAGGCCACACCCGCCTGGACAATGGAGGCCCCGCCAGAGAACATAGACCCGCCAACACTGCATGTCACAGGCCCAGAATCAATAGAAATTACATGGACACCTCCAAGAAACCCCCATGGCCAGATTAGAAGTTATGAGCTCCGGAGAGATGGAGCCATTGTGTATGTAGGGCTGGAAACTCGCTACCATGATTTTATCCTTACTCCAGGTGTCGAATACAGCTACTCAGTGACTGCCACCAACAGCCAGGGAAGCGTCTTGAGCCCACTTATCAAGGGTCAAACCAGTCCCTCAGCCCCCTCAGGTTTACAGCCCCCAAAGCTGCATGTGGGGGATGCTTTTGAGATCTTAGTGGATTGGGACCCTCCAGTGAGGACAAACGGCAAGATCATCAACTATACTCTCTTCATCCGTGAGCTGTTTGAAGGAGAAATCAAAACCATGTACGTTAACACAACGCACAGTTCTTTTGGCACACGGTCACTCACAGTAAAGCACCTGAAGCCATTTCACAGGTAAGCAGCCAAGCTGGGTTTCTGGAAGCAAGTCGTTGTCCTGTCAAGGCAAGATGCATGAGGCAACTTCTCCCATTCTCATTTAACAGCTTGCTTTCTCAGCCTCTGAAGAATAGAACTCTTGCAGGTGATGTTTTGATTCCAGTTTTCCAGAAATGTTGGCGATTTGTCGCCTAGAGTAGATCCTGAACACATGGGGCCAATCCCCTACCTGAGTTGCAGGCCATGAATGGTTATTAAGCTGAAAGCAGGACTGGAGAGATGGCTAAGTGGGTTAAGCACTTGGCACTCAAACATGATGACCTGAGTTAGATCCCTAGCACACACAGAAACAGATAGGTTTGTTCATATAACTTCAGTTAGTGGGCACACAAGTGGGGTGGAATCAAGACCACCAGATTACCAGCCAGCTACAGATTGGTTGAGTCAATGACCTGCAGATTCAGGGAGAGACCCTGTTCTCCAAAAATAATGTGGAGAGTGACTGACGACCGCAGTCCACTCTCTAGCTTACACACACACACACATACACCTATCACACAAATACACACACTCTCACACTCATGCATATTCATAGACACACACACACATATACACATGTACACACACATATTCATATGCACATACACACAGACACACACAGAGAGAGACATAAATACCCATACACACATACATGCATACCGACACATAAAACTTATACATCTACATACATATACATACACATACATATTCATATACACACATATACATATACACACATATTCATGTGTATACATACCTATACACACATACACAATCACACACACACACATTCATACACACAACTAAAATGCACCAGCCAGAAGTCTACTGTATCAGAATTTGTAGCCCCCGCCCCACTTCCTGGGATAATGAAATCTTGAATGAAGTATCCTCTGTAGGACTCCCTCGGTCTTGAACTTGTGACTGCTCAGATGGCTACACTTTGCTAGTATGTGCTGTCCTAGAGCCTGTCTGGCTTCTGTGAGATACATTAAGGTATTCTATACCAACCCTGTTTCTGAAGCTTCAGAACCTCTAAGCATTCCCCCTCCCCATCCCATTTCAGATACCTGACATCCCCACAGAAAAGAGTAATAAAAGACATTTTGTGTGGAAAATTTAGTAAAATCAGTAGAATCACTTTTTAAAAAACTATTTTGAAGTCTGCAAAGGCATTGCTATCCAGCCACCACAGGTAAAACTGAGCTATAATTATGATGTCCTGGTGTGTAGATTAGACACCGCCACGATTATCTCTGGTGTATAGGGCTGTTTGAATGAAGCATTCATGGTCTTATGCATCTACTCAGGGAAATTATTTAGCATCATATTAAATATTAAACAGTAATTAAAAGCTCTTCAGGTATTCTCCACAGCTAATCTACATGCTATGTGAGTTGGCTTTTATCTCGGGACATTTAAAAAGCCCATGTTGGCAAGGAGCCCTGCATTTTTGTCAGAATTTCCTCTTTATGTGACCGAAACACAAGTATCAAAATCATTTCCATCTTCCCCCTCTTTGAGCCCTGATATCTAAAAGGATTTCTAGAGAAAATGGCTTCCCAGATGTCAAATTATCATACTTTCTAGAGAAAATAAATACATACAAAGACCAACATAGTAATCCTAGGAAGGACACATAGGGATGCATGGAGGAGTCCTGATCGTCAGCTGACACCATGACACTGGCCAACTGTAACAGAGTATCAACGTATCAACGTATCAACGTTGTATCAGTTTCTTGTCCTTTTTGTTTCTGTGGATTTTAAATCATATTAATATTTACTAGATACAATGAAAATTAGTGCATTGATCTTTGTCATCCCAGATGGCCAGTAGAAAGAAAGTGACCCAGGACTTTGTTTGTTTGACATTGTTGTTGTTGCTACTGTTGCTGTTGCAACAGTAAGAGAGTCTCATGTAGCCCACTGTGGACTAGAACTCATTATATCACTAAGGATGATCTTAGACTCCTGATTCTCCTAATCTACCTTCCAAGTACGAGAACTACAAGCCTGTGCCACCGCAGACAGCGTTTGTTTGTTTGTTTGTTTGTTTGTTTGTTTGTTTTAAGACAGTGTCTAATGTCACCTGGACTGGCCTTGAATTTCTGGTCCTCCTTCCTCTACCTCCTCCATGCAGGGATTACAGGCTTGCCCAACTCTGCTCAGTTAGGGACTGCCAGGGCTAGCCCTTCACTCATTCTAGACAAGCATTCTACCAAACAAGTTGCAACCCTCACTTGACCTAGGACTTTAAAACTACCCACAGTTAATCCAGAAATTCCTTCCCTGTGTGGAGAATCAAAATTGACCTGACAGCTTTGTTTAGAAATCTGACCTACCATACATATACACGGTGGTTGGTCTGCTCCCTGATCAACTGGCAATGCCAGCCTACTAGAGACATGTAAGACAGAAGATAAGACAGGAGGGACAATGGGTGGGGTGAAGAGGATGAAAAAAGTCTGCTTTAGGTATATTTTGAGTTGTTGTGATAAAATACCAGTCAAACCCAGCATAACAGTAAAAGGGCACATGCAGGCTCTCAGATGAGTCCGTCCATTATGGTGGGACAGTCAGAGTGGCAGGAGTGTAGGTCACAGGAGATCCAAAGTCAAGCAGCAGGGTGGGATGGGTTCCCAGGGTTCAATTCACTTTCTCCTCTTTGTTGAGTCTAGGACCCCCACCCCAGGAAATGGTATTGTCAGTTCTTGTTTCTGGGTCTTCCCACCTCAGTGACTGTAACCAACCTTGACCCCACATAGGTGTGCCTAGAGGCCCTTCACTTGAGGTGTTTTCCAGATCCTGTGAGCTGACAGCTCACACTAACAATCACCGAGTCACATAGGAAACGAAAAGTGTAGTTAAGACAGCAGAAATGCAGAACAGAAACCAAGCCAGAGCAGAACAGGGACAAGCACAGAGGAAGGGGAAAAAGAGACAACTGGATCCGAGGACAGTAAGGGGGAATCACAGATAGCTCCCACTCTTGAGGGAATGTTGGTGTGTCAGGAAGTCAGCTGGGCAAGAGGAGAGAGCAGCAAGTGCTCACTGGAAGCTGAGACACTCCACACTAACCAAGGGCCTTTGCGTTGAAAAAGGCTCTGCTATGGAAATCTAACCTTTCCAAGCAGTAGATACCAGCTCTACAGCAAAACATAATTGATTACTGGAGCTTGACTGGGCAGTGATAAGGTGTCTCTGTGATGGATAATCTAGTGTGCAGGGGGTTAACTTTGCCCCCCAGAGGTCTTCTCGGGAGACAAGGGAGCCTGTTTTAAGATGTCAGGTATCAGGTGAGAAGATTCATTACCACGGAGACCATAACTCGGCAATGCCCCTTCATAATCTGAAAGTATTCCCAGGGAATGGCTGGGCTCTGGCTCCCAGGAGGAATCTGGATCGCATGCAAAGCTGTGTTAAGTACCTCTCACAGTAACCAAGTTTTCATGCTGCAGAGAAGACCAAGAATTTCTTTACTCCATACATCTGTCTTTAGGCAAAAATTGACCACTCACCAGACAGATGAAGGTCTTTCCCTTGAGTTTAAAACTTAGAAGATTGAAAATGTTCAAAACTTTCCATAAAAATACACATTATTATTATCTAAAAGCTAACTGTCCATACAAATAAACGTAAACTCTTTTCTTTTTCTTCTGAAAACATGTGGTCTTCTAAAAACTTGGCCCAGTCAGAATTAAGAGTCACCTGTGATTCTATATTGTTTCCTCTAGGTATGAAGTGCGTGTTCAAGCCTGCACTGCCCTCGGTTGTACCTCCAGCGAGTGGACATCTACCCAAACCTCAGAGGTCCCACCTCTGATGCAGCCAGCCCCACATCTGGAGGTGCAGACAGCTGCAGGAGGATTCCAGCCTATAGTAGCTGTGTGGTGGACAGGGCCACTCCAGCCAAATGGAAAAATCATATGCTTTGAATTGTACAGAAGACAAAGAGCAACCTGGCCTGGCACGTCCAGTCCACTGTTGATCTACAATGGCAGCTTAAGTTCCTTTATGGACTCGGAGTTATTACCTTTCACGGAGTACGAATACCAGGTATGAGCCCTATGTCTTACAAAATTCAAGCTAAGATGGTGCAGACCCATCAATGTTCCTTGCAATTCCAAAAGCCACTTAAAGAGATGTAAGTTCACAGAGAAGGTTGTAATACCCTTTAAATCTTTCCAAGCAGTTGGTGAGCAGAGGAAGGCTATCCATTTACCCTCTTAATTTTCCTGGTCCTTGGTCCATATGCTTGATTTTTCTGTAGGTTGCAGATAGATTGTTTGTGAGTCGTATAGTTTCTACTATCAGGCTTCCTTCCACCTGTGTTCCCTTGCTTGTAAGTATTCCTCAAACCATCCTTAGGAAAATAACCTGTGGGTTGTAACAAAAAGAAGGAGGAGGAGGAGGAGGAGGAGGAGGAGGAGGAGGAGGAGGAGGAGGAGGAGGAGGAGGAGGAGGAGGAGAAGAAAGAAGAAGAAGAAGAAGAAGAAGAAGAAGAAGAAGAAGAAGAAGAAGAAGAAGAAGAAGAAGAAGAAGAAGAAGAAGAAGAAGAAGAAGAAAAAGAGTGGCAGATCTCGCTGGTCAAGGTGCTCAAGGAAAAAATTTAAGTTGCTTGGAATTTTCAAAGGCGGAAGTCAGAAGTCTTGGTGGAATTACCCCTCAGCTCAGATTCCAGGTCTCTCTTCCCCAGTTTCCAAGCACTATTTATTTTCCCACTGTTTCCTCAGTTTCACAGGCCCCCGTAGTGTCTCCTCTACTTAAGCCAGACTTAGTTTCTCTAGCCTGCAGTTCAAAGATTGCTGATGGATAAGCCCTGAAGGTCAGGCAAATACCAAGAAGAATCTTCAGATAAAAAAGACTAAGCCATGAAAGCTTGTCCAAAGGGCTGTAGCTCAGTTGGCAGAGTCTCTGCCTAGCAGGCAAGACTCCCCAGGTTCTGACCCAGCACTGTAGTAACACAACATGGTGACACTTGCTTGTAATCCCAACACTTCAGAGGGTGAGGCAGGAAAATCAAATCAGAAATAACAATAAAATTTCTAGCAGTATGACAGATACAATTAAGTGTGATGATTTGATTAGAGGTAACATTTTATGCATGAAAAGGGTATCTCAAGACAACATTGTATTTATACAAATTGCCTGAAGAAGTTAGCATTGAAGTATAAATCAACTCTTGAATTGAAGAAATACATAAAACATAAATCCAAATTTATTGTTTGTAATTACAAATCTAAAAACTCTCTTAAAAGCAAAAGTGTCCTCTTGGTTGGGTGCCAACTATTTGGTTGCAAGATCTAATCTGAATGGATGGGAGGCTATTTATAGTATTTATTTATTTATACCATTTATACATAAATGTTTCTAGAGAAATAGTTTTATGATAAGATAGCCACCTAGATAATGCTGACACAGTTACAGAGCAAACTAGAGATACACTTTGTTACATTCTTGTTTTTAATTATGTAGATCTCTCTCTCTCTCTCTCTCTCTCTCTCTCTCTCTCTCTGTGTGTGTGTGTGTGTGTGTGTGTGTGTGTGTGTGTGTGTGTGTGTGTGTGTGTGTGATGTGATTGCAATAGAGGCCAATAGAGGGCGTTTGATCTACTTGAACTGTAGTTGCAGGCACTTGTAGGCTGTCCAAGGTGTATATTAGGAATGAACTCAGGTCCATTGAAAGTATTTCAACCCCGCTTGACTTCTGAGACCTCTCTTCAGCCCTCCAAAACAAATTGAAAGCAGAGCAAACTGGAAGGTTTAGGATAGGATTTTGGCTTGTGTCCGTAAAGAACAAATACCTATTGTTGCCACTCTAATAGAATACTACTCGGTTCTCAATCACCTGGTCCACTTTTTAGATGGCAGTAAACACTCCAAGATACTGAATGTAAACTACTGACTGCAGCTCCCTCAGCGTGGCTGTCTCACCGGGGTAAAGCAGGACCACACATCTACAGAAGTCTCAGTTCCTTAAGGCATTTAAGTTCCAAGCATGTGTTGAATCTCTAGTTAGGGCTCTTAGCAGGAGTGAAGGGTGATCAGAGGACCCGTGTCAGAGGCTGAGGTGAGCTGATTCACACGATGTTGCTGCATTTATAACTACTCCTGTTGACTTTGAGTCATAGTCTTCTTCTCCTATACTTCGCCAAGGTTGGGGGAATCCCAAGTGTGAGCTATCACAGCCGACTTATTCTAGGTCGTCTTTTAGATAGAGTCTCTCTGTAGCCGCAGGCGGCCTACAACTCAAATGTAGACCAAGTTAGCCTTGAACTCAGGAACCTTCCATCCTTCTGCCCCACCTTCGTCTGCATCACCAAGTGCTGACAGTAAAGGTGAGCCCCACAAAGGGGATCCCACCCCTAGCCTTCTTTTTAAAAAGCCTCTACTCTTTACCTGTAGGGGAAGAAATGAGGTCAGGACTCACTCCAGAAGTTCCTGTCTCAATCAAACTATGTTTTCCTTGTAAACCTTTTTTTGCATCCCTGTCATCGTCATATGGTTTGGGTGTGTCCCTCTAGGTCTTTGGAGATAAGAGTTAGTACTGAGTAAAATAACACGTTGAGAAAAGTTGAGTCATTTCCATCTCAACACAGCTCCTGGGAGTCCGAGATTCTGCAGAGGCTAACACTGAAAGATAAGATGTAAAAACAAACAAACAAATAGATGAGGAATAAAACCTGAATGCGGGTGATAGGAATACCTATTTCTATTCCACAGGGATGGGCAGGTGGCTTTGTGGAACAATGCATGCCAAGTCCTATTAGAAATCCAACAGTCCTCGTGAGTACTAAATAAAGGGCTGTCTGCCGGAATCCGATTCTCAACCCCATACGTGTGCTTTCATGCCTCTATGCTGAATGGACTCTTTCCAGGAAGAGACCTCCCCCTTAAACCAATATCACAAGACTATCAGGCAGAGCCATGAGATACCTCCAAGCCCAACTGTTTTCCTCTAGACCACTCTCTGCTCTGAACACTTCCCAATTGGACTGTGCTGACCTGTACTCTTTATACTACAAACTTCTGGCAGAAATTCCTTGCTGGACGAGTAAGCCAGTTAGGACAGTGGTCTTCCCACCGACTTCAGGGGAAGCCTGGTGTGTGCCTCTCTCCTGAGCTGTCCCAGGCTTGTGCAGAGTTGAGGGTGGAACCCAGGGCTTTACACATGCAAGCTGAGCAAGCCTTCTAGACTGAGTTCTGCCCCCAGCCCTGCACTTTAGCTTTCACCTCAGGGAGAGATGTCTGGCTAATGAGCAGCTCCAGGTAATTCTGCATTCATATTCATACTCTTGCTTAAGGCAATGACTCACCATGGAGTTGCTGGGGCCTGCCAGGGCTCCCCTTCACTGACTCGTGCTGACAGGGACTTAATTAGCTCTCCTGAAACTTCCCCACACTGACAGATTTTTTTTTTTGCAATAAGCACCCCCCCCCCAACACAGTCAAAGTCTTCTGGTGCATAGTGACTGGGCAACTGAAAATCTACAGCTCAACCTGGCAGGAGACATTCGGACTCACTGACGTGAGGCTCTGGTCTTGGGGCTAAAGCTGAGGAAGCAAGGGTGGGCCTCCTGGAGGCTGCCACTTTCTGACCAGCCAGTGTTGATTTCCAAGAAGAGGATGGAGGGAAGACTGTGAAGGAAACACAGAGGGGAATCCTTATAGTCCCCACCAAAGCAGATAGATTAAGAGCTCAGTAGGGCACTGTGGGTCTCCACCAAACCTACCAAAGTATAGGTGCTGAGCTAGAAGGGGAAGGAGAGACAGTGGCATCTGGTCTTTTGGATACTGGAGCAATTTAGCTTCTTCATTCATGCCTTTCCTCATTGTCTTAGTTTACACTTGTTGTAACAGAATGTCACAGGCTGTCTTAGTTAAGGTTTCATTGCTGTAAACAGACACCATGACCAAAGTGACCCTTATAAGCCACAACATTTAACTGGGGCTGGCTTACAGGTTCAGAGGTTCAGTCCATTATCAACATGGCGGGAGGCATGGCGGTGTGCAGGCAGACATGATGTTGGACAAGGAGCTGAGAGTTCTACATCTTGATCTGCAGACAGCAGAAGGGGACTGTCCTCTGCAGGCAGCCAGGAAAAGGCTCCACCCCTACAGTGAATCACTTCCTTCAACAAGGCCACACCTACTCAAACAAGGCCACACTTCCTAATAGCACCACTCCCTGTGGGCCAAGCAAGCAGTACACATGAGTCTATGGGGGAGAGAGAGCAAATCTATTCAAACCAGCACACAGAGCATGGACTTACACTGCAAACACTTATTTTTCACCATTCTGGAGATTTTGAAGTTCCAAGGGTAAGGTGCCCATAGCTGCCATGTCTGGTGAGGGAGCACGCTGCTTTACAAAACACCATCTTATTTATCATTGTATCTCCGAAAGGAGAGGGAGAAGAACAAGGCAGGGGGGAAAGGACACAGAAGGGGTGTCTAGTCTCCTCTCATAAGAGCACCAATCACATCCATGAGGAACCCATCTGACAGGAACTAATCACCCTGTAAGACAGTCCCCTTCTGCTGCCTGAAGATCAAGATGTAGAACGCTCAGCTCCTTCTCCTGCATCATCTCTGCCTGCACTGCCATGCTTCCCACCATGGTGCTAATGGACTAAACCTCCAAACACCATTACCCTGGAACCAAGACACCACACAATAAGACTTAGTTCTTCCCTCCACACTCAAGCTATAGAAAGGGTGAGCTACAAGACTACAAAGAAATTCACATCATTCTGAGTTTGCTTATTTATTTATTTATTTATTTATTTATTTATTTATTTTTGTTTCCTTGGTATGTAGCCCTGGCTGGACTTGAATTCATAGAGATTGGCATGATTGTGTCTCCGGAGTGCTGGGGTTAAAGGCTGGTACCAACACGGTCTATGTTAGTTTTGCCTTCTCTTGATTGACCTATGTCATCTACAGCTTGTGAAATTTGACAAAATAACTCCTGACTCAAAGCCTTTTCATTCAATGACACTGTTTAGCTTTAATTGTACTGGTACAAGAGAGCCTGTGGGATCATCTTCAGACAAAAAAAAAACGAAGAAAGGACAGAAAGACACATGTACAGGAAGGCTGGGGTCTGTAATGCCTTGCAAACTCCTCAGGTGCTAAACATCCAGGAGGAAGAGGAAGAGGAAGCTTCCATATAGGAGGAAGAGGAAGAGGAAGCTGCCATCTAGGAGGAAGAGGAAGAAGAAGCGGCCATTGCTGGGTTTTGTACTTTACCAGCTTCCTGTGAGCTCAAGGCCTTGGTGTCCACAGCCATGCCAACAATACACATTAACTAAGAGCTTCCTTTATTCCCAAATGAGCATGTGGGCCTATCAGCAGTGATGTCTCTTATTATAACCTAGCCTATTCATGTATTAACAAATTTATCTTAAAATTATAAAAACAGCAGAGTTTACATGTATAAATAAGTAATAAATCTATCTCACTTACAAGCTATGAGCCCTTAGTGTCCTGGAGGAAACCCACGTCATCAATATGATATCAAGCTTATGTTCAGCCGGTGACAAAGGAACATGTTAAACTTGAATGCTGCACCCAAGAGAATTGCCCCTGCTTATCTGGACAGGAGACTAAAGGAATTCCTCAACACCAAGAGACAGACTAGACACGACACCAGGCCTTGGGAACCTAAGGCAGAACTAAAATCTATGTTCTTTCTCTGCTCCATCTCTCTGTCCCTCCATTCCTCTGTCCCTCTGTCCCTTCATCCCTCTGTCCCTCTATCCCTCTGTCCCTCTCTTCATACCTCCCTCATCTTATCTAGTTTCTATGTAGCTTTACCAAGTACAACACAGAAGCTTGCTTAATGGTTAAATCAACATATAAGTGACTGTGCTCAAGACACTGTACGTAGGAACCATTCAACCAATATAACAATGGTTAGTATCATTATTACCCTCCCTCCTTAATAATGCCCTTCAGTCTTGAGCCTGCCGCAACAGCATTCTAAACTTAGCCTGTTACGCCATGTGCATTGCTAAAAGCTGAGAAAATGAAGCTGTCTGAGTGAGCATACCCCATTTCTTGGTCCACTTTCTCTATTGAGGCGACTTGGCACTGTGAGAAATGCTTCCAGTCTGAAGCAAGAATTGCCCAGTACTGTCCCCATACCAAAGGCACCCATGAAGGCTATGGCTCTCTGTTTCTTCAACCTCTTGTAACTTCTGTTCTCCAAATTAAAACAGAGTTAGGATCACAAAGTTTGCTGTAAGTGCCAGCACAGAGGCCTGTGTCCAAATTGTAGAACTCATGTTAAAAGAAAAGTCAGGCATAGAGATGAACATTTTTAACATAAGGACCAAGAAGGCAGAGGCAGAGGGAGAGACAGATGCCATGGGCTCACCAGCAAGCCAGTCTAGCTTACCGAAGGAGCTCCAGACCAGATGAGGACTCTCAAAGTAGGGAGATGGTAGCTGAGGTTAAGCTCTTTCCTCTAAACCTGTGTACATGCATACACACACACACACACACACACACAAACACACATGCACACACACACATACATGTACACATTTGTACACAAGTACATGCACACAAACCTACTTATCCAAAAAACCTTGGAGGACATTGAATTTCACGTGGCCTCTCTTCTATCATTTAATAATCAGATGCATTATGAGATTAACTATTGTATATTAGTAAGATGCTCGCATCTAGCAGGCCCATGCTCCATCCCCAGTCTTTCTATACAGACCTATGAAGAGGATTCTGGTCTGTATTAGCGAGCCAGTCGTAGACTGTACCAATCTCTAACCAAGAGCACATGGCTCTGAAGAGGGAGGTGGCTCTTCCAAGTTCATAGTTTCTCGTCCTCAACTGGGTCACTCACACAAGGCTAAGAGCTCCTGCCCCATCACAGAGAGTCTGTACTTTTCTGTGGCAGATCCTTGCCTCATCTTGCTTGCTCTCTGATGCTGTTGCCATACCCAACCCTTCCTAAGCATCCCCAACATCACATTTAGCAGCGTCTTACCAAGCATGTTTTCTGTTTGGCTTTGGACTTGCATTTAATGAGGTATTAATCTCGCTAACGTATTTCTGCCCAGCATGGAGGCTTTTGTTTGGTGAGTCTCTCCCACAAGAACTGGGCTCCCTCCACCTCATCTCCCATGGCTCAAGACTTTAAATGATTTATTGATATTGTCTTACTCGGTCTGTCCATGGTTCTGATTCAGCAGAGCCTGTGCACATGGACGAAACTCCACCCCCCCCTTACACACACACACACACACACACACACACACACACACACACACACAAAATAACATTCCCAGAGACAGGGAACTCAGAGCTGCCATTAGGGCATGGGTCACATCCCATTTGGCCTTTGTCACTTCATTCCCAGAG
Organism: Arvicanthis niloticus; assembly: GCF_011762505.2. NCBI lineage: Eukaryota > Metazoa > Chordata > Mammalia > Rodentia > Muridae > Arvicanthis > Arvicanthis niloticus. The sequence continues at coordinate 62,239,716 of NC_047667.1, forward strand.
GAGACTCTGCCCTCCCTCAGGGCTCTGTTCATAAACCAGTATCACTGGCAGCCTTTCACATTGCCTTCGAGACAGTTACACACACATCTAATAAACAAGAAAGCTTCCACCTGAGCACAGGCAGAGCTGGACTTCTAGTCCACTTGAGGTGAAACTGAACCTTCTGTTGTTGGTTGGTTGTTGGCAATAAAACATTAAACACCCTAGATTTGCTTCAGTGGAATGGAGATAGGTAACTGTCCCTGCCCTTGTGGCTTCTCGTTGACAGCCCTGATTCTGTGGAATGAGCATAAAAATAAGGGTTTCGTGTGTTGGTTATTTGCCTTCTTGCTGCCATAAAATGTCAAAGTACAGCAGCCTAAGGAAAAGGAGTGAACCAGCTCACCATTCCAAGGGATAAAGTCTACAGTGGCAGGAAGGTCGCAGCATGAGGAGCAGAGGGTGACAAGTAGCATTGCATCCACAGACAAGAAGCAGAAGATAACAATGAATTCTGGCACCCAGCTCACTCTCTCCTTATTCAGTCTTGTCCAGCACACACAGCTCATGGAATGGTGCCACCCAACATTTACAGTGGCTCTTTATTCCTCCACTAAGTGATATATCTCGAAGGTATGATCAGAGATTTGTGTCTGTGTTGGTACTGAATCCCTTCAAGGTAGCAGCAATGATTGTAAGCATCAGGCTCTTCAAGTCATCCATGGTCATGGTACACACCCAGTTACAAGATTGAGGAGAACGCTAAGACTATGGCCTCCGCCACAGCATATAGTTTGATTAGTAAGGGCTGGGGCTGTATCTGAATGGCAGGGAATTTGCTCAGCACCCACTAGTTCCTGAGTATACTCCCTGAATGTACCAGAAGGAAATTAGCTATTAAGGCCAAGAAGCCTGTGTATAAGGTATCTATAAACATTTTTAAAGTCTGAATATGCATATTTAAGAAATCTGAGGTTACAGCAGACCCAGCAGAAGAGGCCTCTCTTCTTCAAAGACAGCTGTCTTCACCCCGAGGTCTCATGGCCACATTTGTTCTGCTGTGGACATAGGGCTCTCTGCACACAGAGCTTAGCTCCATAGAAAAGGGCTGCTTGGCAGAAACCACTCCACTGAGAAGCAAGAAGTCAACACTGCTCTGTTTCTTATATCTCACAGGGAGGGAAGGAAGGAAGGAAGGGAAAAGAGATGGGGGAGGGGAGTGAGGGAAGGAGAGCATACCCCATCCATTGCATTGCCTTCCTTGGTTGAGTCCTTCCTGGATTAGATCACCCAGCAGGCTTTTGTTTGTCACTCTCTGATGCCTGAAAAGCCACTGAGAAAATTTGAAGATTGCACTGGATTGAAGCAAGCCAAAGGTATAGTTCCACCAAATTCTAAATAAGCGCCTTAGTCAAATGAAGTCATCAAATCCACAGGTGGGAGCACACAAGATTGTAAGGAAGTCCGATGCCCTCAACTGCAGCCTTTGAAAAGATATGTAGCTCATCCATTGACTTATCTGTCCATTGATGTATCTGATCATTAAGATGCCCATGAGCGTCTAGGCAACTGCACAGTTCTTCCCTTGATGCCTACAGACATATTTGCAATAGGAACCAGAAATAAGATTCTGTCTCTGATGGATCCAATTGACTTATTCAAATATTTCATTTGCTTATGCTTGGTGACATTTTTGAGAATTTTAATTGATCATAAGGCACATTAGAAAATGTCATCTATGGGCTGGAGAGATGGCTCAGTGGCTACGAGCGCTGACTGCTCTTCCAAAGGTCCCGAGTTCAATTCCCAGCAACCACACGGTGGCTCACAACCATCTGTAATGGGATCTGATGCCCTCTTCTGGTGTGTCTGAAGACAGTGACAGGACAGTGTACTCACATACATAAAATAAATAAATCTTTAAAAAAAAAAAGAAAAAGAAAATATCATCTAATGAACAAATTTTAATATAAGAACAATAGTGTGTGTGTATGTTGTATGCATGTGTGCTATACATGCACATGACTGTGTATGCGAGTTGTACATGCATGTGTCCTTATACAGAGACCTGAGTAGGGTATCGGTTGTCTTCCTACAGAGACCTGAGTAGGGTATCAGTTGTCTTCCTACAGAGACCTGAGTAGGATATCGGTTGTCTTCCTATGTTGTTTCCCAACTTATTGCCTTAAGTCAAGGTCTCTCACTGAACCTAAAGCTAACCGTTCGGTGCTGGATGAATAGCTGTCAAGATCACCTGTCTTTCCCCCTTGAAGCTAATATTATACGGATAGGCAGCTTTGCTCAGTTTTTTTTTTTTTTTTTTTTTATGTGAATCCTGGAGATTTGAACTCAGGTCCTGATACTTGCACAGGACACATTCTTATACACTGAGCCATCTGCCCAGCTCAAGAAGAAAAAAAAAATTTTTTTTTGAAAGCCAGGCTTTTATTCTTAACCTTTCAAAGAGAAAGCTGCAGAAAGAGACATGGATTGAATTTAGAATGTCATAAGGGTTTTGAAAACTCTTATTGATCCACAGCAAGGAGCTGGAATGCAGAAGTGAATCACAGTTGCGTGCAGCCTTGCTGCACCCTCCCACGTCTTTCCGTGGGAACAATATGATGACGATCACTGCTAGTCTTTGATGTTTGCTCTGTGCTAAGGAAGAAATATGAGGAGAACTTCACATGTATTAACTCATTTGTCTTAGTTCCCTTTCTGTTGCTCTCACAAATACCATGACAAAGCAACTTGGGGGAAAGGGTTTGTTTGGATTATAATTCACATTCCATCATTGAGGGAAGTCAAGGCAGAAACTCAAGGAGAAAATCATGGAGCACAGCTACTCGTTGGGCCACACAGGCTCATGCTCAGCTGGATTTCCTAGAACCACCTGCCCAGGGAATGGTGCTACCCACAGTGGGCTGGGCCCGCCCATATCAGTTAAAAGCCAGGACGATCTCCCACAGACATGTCCACAGATTAATGTGATCTTTGCAAGTCCTCAGTCAAGGCTTTCCTTCTAGATGAACCTTGGCTGTGTAAAGTTGACCATTAAAGCTACCTAGGACCTTGGAGTAGTCCTGTAAGGTGGGTACTATTGCTTCTTTTGCATTATCAGGAACTCAAGTGACTTAGCCAACTACCCAGCTGAAAGGGGGAGAGGAACAACTCAGATCCTGACTCTGTAACTTGCTGGTCCCACTTTCATGTATTGATCTAATATAGCACAGCTCCTTCATGTCATCCCTGTGAGAAGCACAGATGGGGTCCAATAAAACTTACTAGTTCTTTAGCAAGTGACTTATACTCGCTGAACCTATTGTTACTGTTGTTTCTGTTGTTGTCTGGTGTGCTGGTTGTTTTTTTTTTCAGCTTGATATAAACAACAGTCATCTGGAAAAAGGGAATCTTAATTGAGAAAAATGTCTCCATTTGACAGGCCTATAGGGAAGTCTATGGGGCATTTCCTTGATTAATGAATGAGATGAGGGTGCCCAGCTCACAGTAGGTGGTACTATCCCTGAGCATGTGGTCCTGCATAAGATGGGTAAGCAAGCTCTGGAGAGTAAGCCAGTAAGCAGCATTTCTCCATGATCTCTGCTTGGGTTCCTTCCTCCAGGTTCCTGCTTTGCCTTTACTCAGTGATGGACTGTGATATGAAAGTGCAAGCCAAATAAATCCTGTCTTAGTTACTTTTCTATTGCTGTGACAAAACACCATGACCAAGGCAACTTACAAAAGAAAGAGTTCAACTTGCGGATTAGTGTTCCAGAGAGTTAAAGTCCATGACCAACATGACAGGATGTTTGGTGGCAGGCAGATACACATGGCACAGCGATAGTAGCTGAGAGCTTACACTTGATCCAAAAGAACAAGGCAGAGAGAGAGAGTGAAATGGCAGGGGCTTTTGAAATCTCAAAGCCCACCCTTCAGCGACACCACTCTTCCAATAAGGTCATAATTCCTAATCATTCCCAAACAGTTTCAACAACTGGGGACCAAGTATAAAGCCTGTAGCAGCCATTCTCATTCAAATTACCACAAACTCTTCTGAAGTTGGTTTTGATCAGTGTTATTTGTCATCACAACAGAAAAGCAAACTAGCACATCTGTAAAGACATTTCACCATGCACATATATACCTTTTTATACCCTGTACCATCAGTTCCTTCCTAGCTTAAACCATTGCCCATTTCTTTCTGTTCTTGTGGATTGCCTCCGTCCTTGGTACTATTGTATGCCAGGTTGGAAACCAGTGTCTGCCACACAGATGTGACTTGATCAATAGCTGTTAAATTCATGGATAATTAATTATCTTACCTAGTGTCCTAGTTAGCATTAACTGTCCACTTTGACACAGCCTACAATCACCTGAAAAGGCATCTCAGTGACTCAGTTATTCAGTTACTGTTATCAGGTTGGTCTGTCGGCATGTCTGTTAGGGATTGTCCTGACTGATAACCGATGTAGGAGGGTCCAGTCCACTATGGGAGGTACCATCCCTAGGCAGGTGTATAAGAAAGTTAGCCAAGCATGATCCCTGAGATTGTTGAAGAGTGACCCAGCATTCAGCAATCCCCTATGATTTCTGCTTCATGCCCCAGCTTGAGTTGTTGCCCCAGTGTCCCTCAATGGTGAACAGTGACCTAAAAATATAAGACAAATAAGCCCTTTCCTCACAGTTTGCATTTGCTCTGGGTGTTTTATCAAAGCATTGGAATTCAAACTATAATACCCAGTGAAGTCTACCTTCCCTGGAGATCACACTCTCGTCTTGCTCTAACCATTCACTGTGGAGACTGTGAATACTTTCAGGGCCTCACCAGTTGGGGTACAGCTGACATTTTATTCAACATGATGAAATCTCCAATCAAAATGCAGAGGTGGAGCTTGCAACCATTTCCCTCTTTTGATTCAGTCCAAAGTCTTAATTGTGAGATGATGCCACCCACATTTAGCGTGGGTCTTCCAACCTGAACATGAGCAAGAGGTAATACTCCCTCCAGGCATGCTCAGGGGCCAGCCCAACCTAGACAACCCCTCTCTGAGGCTGATTTCCTGGTCATTCTAGATGCTGTGAAACTGACAGGTAAAATTTACCACCATAGAGTCATGTATGAAGGAGCCCTAAATATGGGGTCATATTACATGTTTCTACTGGAAAGCCTGCCCTTATACTTAGCAAACTGCAGCACTTCTCCACCCTTCAGTTTTCTTGTGAAGTGGGGGTTTCATGCCAGCTGTATGGCACTGTTGGAATGGTTAAATACATTGATTAAATGATTCAGTACAAGAGACATGACCAACCTCCTGGCACTGTAACCTGATGCTCTCCTCTCGGCTACAAAGCTCGTGCTAGAGAACAACACAAGCCAGTGACAACAGCAACAACAACAACAACAACAAAAATCTCACTATGTTTTCAGGAAGTTTAGAGTTGTGTGTCAGGTCACTTTCCCTCTCAAGGAAGGAATGGCCCATGGGTCAGACACACCTGAGGGCACGTGTAACAGGCTAGCTAAAGGGTAAAGGGAACCGTCTTCTCCTTCTGTGCATTGCTACTGAGAGCCACATGATACCTAGTTCCTGTTTCCTCCAAAGCAGGACAGAGGCAAGCAGCACAAAACTTAGCACGCAGTACACTCCAAACCTTCATTCTTATGGAGTGGATTAAGGTTAATTCTGTGTCTTGCACTGTATTTAAGCCAGTTGTCCCACCTCATAGCTGTGGCCCCTCCTACCAAGCAGTCCCAAGCAGTGCAGCAGCAGCCTCCGCAGTGGGAGCAGTAGACAGCCATTTCTAACAGTGGAAATGGCTCCTAACTTCCTTAGTCACTTCATATCTCTGAATTTCAAAAGTGCCAGCAGAAAGTAAGGCAAGGTGCTTCTGTCACCTTCTTCCCCCGGTTCCCAGAATTCAATTAAAATCACATTTCTTCTTGCCTGATCCAAAGTATGGGGGATGAAAGGAACCAGGAATACAGGGACCCCCGTACAAGAGAGATTCTCAGAGATTCAGCAAGGTATCTGGCAGAGGTACTGGGCAAAGCTCATTGGATGATGAAAGAGAGTCAGGTAAATAATGAATGAAGCGAAGCGGGCAGCTTCACAAAACCCGCCAAGTAGCCCCGCCTGGCGGGAGCCTGTAGGCTGCTCACAAAATAAAATGATCACGTAGTCTTGTAATTGCAGATTTATTGCTCTCTCCCTCCAGCCATGGGCCTCTCTACCCACAGCTCTGGCAAAGCCCATTCTGGCACGTTACTGTTCAAACGTATTCAAAACCCACGGCAAGCTACCCCTTAAGAAAGCATTAGCGCGTATGCCAAGGGAACGTACTCCAAGACTGTAGAGGGACTGACAGGATTTCCTTGATTGTATCTTTTTATTTATGAGGCATAATTTATGAGTGCCGGGGAGCAAACTGCACTGACTGATGACTAAGGCGCGCCAAGGCCATAAATCAGAAGCCATGGAAGAAGTGTGGCTTGTGATCGAATCTATTGAATTAGCTGTTGGCCCAAGCCAATACAGGTATTGGAAAGACCCTTTTAATATCTATTTGTCTCCCTCGTGGGAGCGTGATAACAATCACATTCCATGCCCCTGGGAAACAAATAATTTAATTGTTTGCCTGTTAACATGCAACCTATTTACTCTACTGATTAATGACTGGCATGGCTGCTCATGTTCTGCTTTGTTTTTTTTTTTTTGTTTTTTTTTTAATTTCTGATGTGAATTGTTAATGCTGTATTTACATTCTCTGGTTTGTATCAACAACGAGGTCTCTTCCTTGCTGCTACATGAAATAAACTTGTCCTCGGAATGATTGAAATGCTGTTCAGTGAAACATTCCGAAAGGAACCATGTGATAGGATGCCATCAATGTTGGTGAAGTATGCATCATGCAAGCATAAGGTCATGAGTTCAATCCTCTAGAATCTAGTATAAATAGAAATAAATAAATATCAGCCGGTTTAGTACCACATACTTGCAATCCTAGTGCTGTTGAGACAGGTAGAATCCCTGGGTTTCACTGGCCAGTCAAGCTTCAAGTGAGAAACCCTGTCTCAAAAATTAAGGTGCAGAGTAATTGACAAAGACACCTGATATTACCTCAGACTTGTACACACGCATATACTCATGTATGTTTCAAAGATGGTAGGATATTAATACACAGCAGATATGCTTGGCCCAGGGAGGGGCACTATTAAGAGGTGCGGCCTTGTTGGAGTAGGTGTGTCACTGTTGGGCATGGGCTACCTGGAAGCCAGTATCCCACTAGCAGCCTTCAGATGAAGATGTAGAACTCTCAGCTCTGCCTGCACCATGCCTGCCTGGATGCTGCCATGCTCCCACCTTGATGAAAATGGACTGAACCTTAGCCAGCCCAATTAAATGTTGTCCTGTATAAGACTTGCCTTAGTCATAGTGTCTGTTCACAGCAGTAAAAACGCTAACTAAGAAAATGCTCTAAACAGACACTTTGTGAAAAGAAATTGGAACATGATTATGCCTAGATTTCTGTTCTTGGTCCTATAGTATTTTGCAAAGAATATCGGATGTGAGGATCAGCTGGAGGTATTCTAAGAGCCCTGGTTCTTAGGTCCTCTCACCAGAAATGCTGGTGCCAGGACCCAAAGTGAAATGGAAGACTCTGGACAGCAGCAGCTCCTGGCTTACTCCTCTGAAAGACAAGTTCTGTTTTCAAAAAGTCCTTGCTGTATTCACAGCTCTGCGGGGAATGGCAGCTTAGTGGCAGGTGTTCACACTTCACATCATCAAAATTATTTAAGGCAAAACACAGTAATTAGTCTTTGAGGGAAATGAGTAAATTGAAGAAGACCTTCATATTTTTAATGGACAACAAGAAAAAGGATGGTAGCCGTCGGTAGTTACAATTAAATACGTAGTGCACTAAAAACAGCCCTGTGTGTACATCTAGGTAACAAAGCAAACTGACATCATCCCCGTGCTGATTGTTGTGGGGTACAGATTCGACAGCTAAACATTTCAGTTATTTTTATTTATTAAAATCATTTTTCTAAGTCTTGCACTGTAACATTTCCCATTGTTACAACAGAAACATTAAAAGCAACCCAACTTGATCCACACTGACTTCCTCTCCTTTGTAAGAGTTCCCTACTGGGAGGCTCTAAACTGTAATGTGTGGGGTCAAGTTCACTACATGCACAGATATAAAGTGGTATCAAACGTAAATAATGAGCCTTTCAGTGGAAACTGTAACCACCATTAGTTTGTTTATTGAGGATGAACCAGTATATTAGGGGATGCCCTGGGTGTGCACAGTTTTTTATCTCCACTCTTCATTATGGAATTCATAGTAGGTAACACCATATCTGTTCAGAGAATACTTGGTTTTCTTGGTGTTCATATTGATCCATTAAAGCTAAAAGGCCAGGGAGCTGGAGAACGCAATTCTGTGGTGGAATCCCTGCCTCGAATAAATTAGGTCCCACATTTCTCTCCTAGGATGAAATGCCAAAATCAAACCAATACACTGTTCAGAATTTCCTGACCATAATCTTTGCATCATTTTCCATCCATGTTAGTCAGCTTCCTTGCACAACAGATGCTTGCAGAAACTATAAGACTGGAAGTTAACCTGAAAGCCCCACCAGCCCAAGGATCAGGTTATTTCCTGGAATGTTGGGAGTTGTAGTTCTTCGATAAAAACAAAGCCATATGGGTTTGTCCTTTAAAAACCCCTGTAACATATGTTTCAGGGCCATTCAGCTGGGAATTCCAAGGAGTGGTCCTGACCAAAGCCCATCCTGGTCAGTATCTAATTAAAAGTGTGCTTCAAATTTGGTTCAAAATTATGGAACTGGTTTTTCTCTTGTGAATCTCAGAACTAACAGTAACTTACAGAGGGCAATATTTACGTGGGCTGTTTCAGAAATCACATGAATAGCCACCCAGCTCCGTTCTTTCTGAGCCTGTAGAAAAACACAGCGCCATTGTGGGGAGGCCACAGTGGAGCAAGTGGCCAGGACTAAAAGATAAGGGATCTGTAGAGTGAAAAATTATAAAGACCATTTTATAAAATATATACAGGCTTTTTTCTTTACCCCTAGACCTGAGCAAAAGAATGCAGGTTCCAGAAAGTGGAACTGAGTGTAAGATTTCAGGCCTTCACTGCCCCGGATACATTCCGGGAAGAATACATTATCCCTGAGTCAGAGGACACTTGCTAGATTAACATTCCTCAAGCCTCTGGGAAAAGAACCCACCTGTGGGTGGGGAAGGCCCAAAGCTGGAAGACACATTCCTAACCACAAAGAGAAATGCAAGCCATCTAGGTGAGACTGAGAAATAGTTGAGCTAGTGACAGGGCAAGACCACATTTTGAGAATACAGAGTGTTTTCCACATGATCCTGATTCACTTAGGTTGCGTTCCTCTGGAATTCTCCACTATTTTTATTGTTATATTTCCTTAGTAACCTTTCACCCCCTCCTCACTCTCCAGGTTTGTGGTTTCCCCCTTTAAAAACCCTTCTCAGACTGACTGGCTTTGTCAGTTCAACTCCTGCGAGAGTGAACCGAATTGACCTTGGCTGGCCAACTCTCCCTAATAAACCTCTACTGATTGCATCCAGGTACAGTGTCTTGCGATTTTTGGGTGGCCATGATTTCCCAAGACTTGAGTAAGGATCTCCCGAGTTTGGGGGTCTTCAGATCCAGATAAAATATATCCTTAAATGACACTCCCCAATGACCACTTTCCTCTGACTAGGTCTTGCCTCCCAAACTTTCCAATATCCCATTAAGTTTCAAATCCCTAAGTGGGCTGATCCAGTCTCTTCCCAAAGCTGCCACCTATGAAGATGAGTGCTTTGGGGCCAGGCCTTCAACATATGAACTTTTTGTAGACATTTAAAACCCAATAACCCATAATGCCACAGTGTCAAGTGTTACCAAATTCAGTTACTGTTTCTAAAAGAAATCATAGGTATAATCTGTGTTAATATTTTTATTATGAATCTGCAATTATATTTTAGTCCATGCCTTGTTTAGCTGTACATAAATAAAAATGATAATGAATTTTTGATGATAGACTTTTTTTTTTTTAACAGAGACTGGGTGTGGAAGGGGAAAGGGGTCAGAGCAGACTGAGAAAGGTGGCCATCACAGCTTCTCTGTCTTGTCTTCTGGTATTTGTTATAACACACACTGGCTCCTTTCCTGCCCGTGAGCCCCACCATGCTTCAGTCTGTCAGATTTCTCTTCACAGTAACCATTTCCATTTTCACTGCAGCTCATGTAAATAGGCTGATCCTGCTTTGCATAAGCATGTTGATTTATATGAATGCTATTTTGATCTCAAATTGATTGAATACTAAAAAGGAAGTCTGGGGGGGGCGAAGAGCAATGTGTTCTGAAGGTCTCTTGTCAAAGACGAGAGAGAACACTAGCTCCTACATGCATTCCTTGCTAGGACAGGAATTCTATACTGTCTATATTTTAGAAGATAATATTCCCAAATGCACCAACACCTAGACTCTGAGGTCCACTAGTTTTTAACTATATGAAGTTTGGAAAGACAACCGGAGTTTGGTTCCCAGCACCCACACAGGGCCGCTCATAACTACCTCTGCCTGCAGCCCCAAGGGAGCTGATGTCCCCTTCTGGCCTCCTCAGGAAGCCCCAATCATGGGCACATACCTACACTCTGACAAACAGACATACACAATTCATAGTAAAATTATTAGATTATATCACATCTTGAAAGTAAGACTCCACTTGATCAAAGCCTGTAGCACAGGAAGGTAGCGCTGATCCCCCCAGCAGCACTAAAACCCCATGGTGGACCTACACGGCAAATGATGAATATTAACATATTAAAGGAAGACCATAAATGGGGAAGAACAGATCCTAAAGAAAGAGAGGAGGAAGAATGAGAGGGGACTATTTCGAGGGAGGCTGTGGCCCAGCAAAAAGACGGGATGGCAGGGAAGGGCAGTGAGTGGGGAAGCACAGATAAAAACAAAACAAAAAAAATAACATATATGCATGAAAACACCATAATGAAACCCATCCGTGTTCTCACTTTTTAAATTAATATTAAAAAAAGAGAAGTGAGCTCTTCCAGCCCTGGGCTAGGCTGTTCCCTAGGCTTCCTTCAGTGGTCCTTTCTCCTCTGTATCTCTCCTCAGCCTCTCACCTGCATGGCAGCCGTCTCCATGGGCACTCAGCTATTTGCTGGATTTGTCTTCTATCAAACTCCTCCTATGGGCTTCCTTCTTATGACCCTGATTAATATCAGTGTGTTCTTAAACTGCCAAGAGCCCGTTCCTGCCAGCGGATCTGATACTGACCTTTGTGCTCTACTTTATGTCTTTCCGAGAATACCGTATTTTTGAATCTGTCCGTCTTCTGCCGTGAAAGGCCTCTTCATAGCAACTCTAGAAGGTTGCATTTTCAAGTGGTCGATCTCCAGCTCACCAAGGCAGGCACCCTCCCTCTTGGGGCCTGACATCTGATCTCTTCATTAATAATCTAGCCTTCTGCCCCACTGTATGACTGACCTTGGCCTTTTCAGAGGGGACAAGAACAGTCTGGGTGGTACTCTGACTTGGACACTAGCTGGCAGAAGCCCTACTGTCATGGAGACAGCCTTCTGTGTCTTGCTCCCCAGCCCATCACAGGGAACATGTTCAGCTGAGACAGTTGACTCAACATATCTTCCACCCTTGTGAGTTAGATCAGGTCAGATCCTGACCTGATCTAGACTTTCAGACCCACGGTAGCTATGTCCACATGGCAGCAACCAGCAAAATCCAAAGCTCAGTTTACCAGAAAGAGCAGTTTTAGCCCCCACTCACAAACTCTTACCCAGTACACATATACACACATATCCACAAAACGGAATGTTTCAGAGTGCTTTGAAACAAGGAGAGGATGAGGGACTATAAGCAAATCCAGAGAGAGAGCTCTTTAAAGAGCTGGTTTCTCTTTAGAGAAGAGGGCCATGGGCAATCCTCTCAGCAGGGGCTGGAGATTTACATTTGACAGCAGCTCCACTTTAGAAATTTGCTTTCACAAAGGCATCTGCCCCCAGAAAGAAACACAAATCCTGATTGGACTTGGCTCTGTGGAGGCTGTTGCTTCTCTCTGCAAGCTATACTGATATAGGAACAGAACAGAACAGAACAGAACAGAACAGAACAGAACGAAACTCTCAGCTCGGGTTTTCCTGTATGGCTTGTTTTTAAACATCCTGCATGTTGTTTATAAAAAGATAAAGAGAAGAGAGATGTGTTCTATGGAGGTGTGGGGAGAGATGGGGGAAATGGGTGCCTCATTGGGCCCATGCCAAGACATCCCTTCCCCCTGAGGGACCAGCCACACAATGGTATAGTATAGAATAGAGTTTATTCAGGGTATGAGGAGGGCAGTGAAGAGGGTAGTAGAAGCAGAGAAAGGCAGAGAGAGACAGAGACAGAGAGACAGAGAGAGACAGAGAGAGAGAGACAGAGAGAGAGACAGAGAGAGAGACAGAGAGAGAGACAGAGAAGAGAACAGAAGAGAACAGAAGTAGAAGAGTAGAGGTGTAGAGGCCAGCCATGAACACGTGGGGGCGGGGGGGAGGGAACGGGGAGAGAGGGGAGAAAGGAAGCAGGGAAAGAGCAAGAGAGGAACAAGAAGAGAAGGAAAAGGGGGCAAGCAGCCTCTTTAATAGTGGGTCAGGCCTACCTGGTTGTTGCCAGGTAACTGTGGGACAGAGCTTAGACAGAATACTAACACTGCATACCTCCCAGTACTGTACATACAAACTCAGGCAAGCTTTCCTCACTTGTCCTTAACGGGCCATGACAGTTTATTTTTTTTTTAATAAACACAGCAAAAGACAGCCAATGAGAAAAAAATTCCCCAAAGTTGGAGTTGCACCGGAGAGCTCAGTAAGGAACACCAGTAGGCGACACAGTCATCTTGTATCGCTGTCTCCATCTATCATTCTGATTGATCACTGTGTGGTTGGCTGCTATTGGGCCTAATTTAACCCTATATGCTCACACATCCATCCACTGGGTCTATTGCACCTGACATCCTACAAATTACTCACTCATGCAAATGGCGACCCAAGGAGACCTTTTAGGATATTCGTGTTTAATTATACAAATGGTTCTTGATAAATAAGATTACACATCTCCCCATATGTTTATCCCCTCCTTGATTAAAGGAAATTTGATTTTCATGCAGATTTAATGGAGACACTGTTTAAGAATTGCTGAGTTTTATGGAGTCCAGAAATCCATCCACCCTGAAGGAACTAACGACAACAACAAAAAAAAAAAAAGTGAAAAAAAGTGTCTCCACTGCTCCACAGAGTCAGAGAGGAGCGTGGTAGCCAGCAATCTACCTGTGGAATTCCTGAAACCCTAGCAAGCTACTTTCTTGTTCTATGTTGTTCTATGATCCTTGGTAGTCACAAACTTACAAGATCAAAGTTCATCCCATTTGTTGTGTTTTATTAAAAATACAAAAACAAAAAAACAGGATATGTTTTATACAGCCAGTTATGATGAAGTGGGAGGGTAACTTGTTGGAATATAGAATAGAGTTTACTTAAGGCATGAGAAGGGGAGTTGAGAAGGGAAGAGAGAGAGAGAGAGAGAGAGAGAGAGAGAGAGAGAGAGAGAGAGCCAAATAGCCCCTTTTATTGCAAGCCAGGTAACTGTTGGACAGAGCCTAGAAGGAATGCTAACACCATTATGTTATTGGTTTGGTGACTGATTTATCTACTTTTACCTTTTATTGAGACATGTTCTTACTATGTAGCCCAGCTAGTCTGGAACTCATTATATAGCGGAGACTGGCTTTGAACTTACAGAGATTGGTCAGCCATTCCAGAGGGCTAGGATTAAAGGTGTGTGCCATTACGCCCACACCTGATACTCCAGTGTAAGGGTACCTTGTTTGTGATTGGTCTTGTTGATTCTTTTTGAGGTATGGGCGACGAATTCTGCAGGCAAAGCAGCAAGTAACTGGACACAGTGTAGAACTGGACCCGCCCCACCAGAAGGTCTCAAAGCACCCACATTCCACACTGTCTCCTCCACCCAAGCGGTGGTCAACATCAGCGCACCTTCAAAGCCCAATGGGAACATCAGCCTCTTCCGGGTCTTCTCCAACTCCAGCGGAACTCACATCACGGTGAGCGCACAGCTCTAAGAGCTAACACAGCAAGGCTCTTCCTAAAAGCCTGCCTTGGTGCTGTGGCACCTTGCCCTCCTCCCTAGATCCTGTGTGTCTGCCTTCACTTGCCCTCTGAGAAGGGGCCTGCTGTGAGACTGCACCTTTAGGAAACAGAAAACATCTGAACTGGGATAAGGGCCAGGCATGGTACTGAAGCCTGCGGAGATTGAAGGAGCTGAAGAACTTACACATTGATTTAATTTAGAAATTAATTTATTTTAGAAAAATAGGGGCCAGGTAGTTGAAGAATGGCAGCCAGTCCACAAGATGAGGTGGATGGAGTGAATGTTAATATGGAAAAGAAAAGAGGAAGCAAGGGATGTTCTGGGAACTCTGATGTTGATACAGGCAGATCTCTAAAAAAGGGAAAATCCGGTTTTCTTAGGCAGACTACAGAGAACAAAGCTGACCCCACTGCCGCCATTAACACATTTGAGGGAAGTCAGGAGGTAGAACTGAGCGTGGGGGATCTCATGCTGAGCTGTAAGCTGAGAGGGAGGCCATGCTAGAAACAAAGAAAAATATTCCTGTTGTAAAGTGGAAGGCACTAACAAGGGGAAGCAGCTTGACAAGCCAATTGTTTTTGTTCAAAGGAGCTGCCCAGACCTAAACCCAGCTAGCAAGCACACTGGGAGGAGAACAGAAAATTCACTTGGTGTTTATTCTAATGTGGGTGGTGACTATTGTCTTGTCCCCATTGGTTGGGTCTCACCTCACAGTCTTTTGAGATAGCCTAGTTTTAAAGGAAATGAAGAGAAACCAGAGGGGGTGGCGGATACACTGTTTAAGTCATTTAAATTCAGATAATGGGGGGAGTACATAAAATTTTTTTGGGTGGGGGGACATCAAAACATTTGCATATGGTTTTACAAGGTGAGAAAGATAAAAAAAATACTTTAATTTCTTGTCATAAATAGAAGGTTTTCGGGGCTGGAGAGATGGCTCAGTGGTTAAGAGCACTGGCTGCTCTTCCAGAGGTCCTGAGTTCAATTCCCAGCAACCACATGGTGGCTCACAACCATCTGTAATGGGATCCGATGCACTCTTCTGGTGTGTCTGAAGACAGCGATAGTGTACCCACATACATAAAATAGATAAATAAATCCTTAAAAAAATAAAAGTTTTTCAGTATTTGACAGAGAAGGCTAATATTTAACGTCCCTAATAGCTATTAGGAACCCACTGCTAAGCCATACATAGGCGACGACACTGATAGCCTCCTCCTCTCCACTCTCTTACCTCTGTGGTATGGCCGGGGTCTCTCCCCTGTGGCTCATGAATAAATGGAGATGATAATACTTTGTTCACATAAGCTTACAGAGAGATCGCGCAGATCCCAGTATTACATTATGAATTATTTAGATCAATTTGGGCAAGTGTGGAGAAATCCTCTGAGGCCAGCATGCCCCGTGCGGGAAACACAATTTCCCAAGAATCCCCACGCGCAGGCAAGGCTCCTAGTGAATGCTAACGGAATATTAGCATATGTTCTACAGGGTTTCCTATTCAATAAATATAGATGATGTAAATACAATCAGCCCTTGATTATCCATGCTTATAAAATGATAATATTAATAAACCTAAATAATTTCTATGTGGAGCGCATTGTATGCATTTTTTTTTAAATAGCAGGTGGCTCCTTAATTATGTTACTTACGTCGATGTGGAAATTAATTCCCAGCTTCTGAGCACTTCTCTTCCAAATGAGGTCAAAAGTTTGCTTCAAATAAATCAAAAGTCCGTAGCTCTACAAAGACACGGGGCTTTGCAAAACAGAACTCTGAGAGAGGAAGGAGGGCAGGCAAACATTAAACATTTGCACCCACCTCTGATATGGGTCCCAAGGCATTTTGAGTGCATAAGTTCCATGCAAGTTATTGTAGTAGAACGTGAAGTTTAGTGATAAAAAGATAATTCAAGTACAGATTATGATTTTCTTTTCATCTTGTTGCAAAGGAGTCCCTTTGAAAGTCATTGAATTCGACCCGTATTTTGTGTACTTGGTTCCATTTTCTAGTACATTCCTAAAATTAGGTAAGGGATAATGTCACCCCCTTGTGACCTCTTTCTGTTTACTGGACTCTTGTATCATAAACACCCCTCCACCTGGATCAGTCTTCCAAGAGTTAACACTCAGTGTAACACCTCATTACTTCTCCCAAAGTGCCTAGCATGGGCTCCCATTCATAGCAGGAAGCGTACCATCTCTGACATGTGACAGTCTCATCTAGTCCTCTCCCCTGCAGCTGTCTGAAGGCATGGCCACCCAGCAGACCCTTCATGACCTGAGACCCTTCACCACATACACCATTGGAGTTGAGGCCTGCACCTGTTTCAACTGCTGCAGCCGAGGGCCCACAGCTGAGCTGAGGACACATCCTGCCCCACCCTCGGGGCTGTCTCCTCCCCAGGTCCAGACACTGGGCTCCAGGATGGCCTCCTTCCAGTGGACTCCCCCTCAGCTCCCCAATGGTGTCATTCACAGGTAATTGTCAGCGGAATTGATTAATAGACCAAAAGGCAACAGGGCACAGAGGCATATGACTGCCCTGCAGTCTAGAGGACTGCACTGAGAAGACAAAGCACTTGTTTGAGCAGTTTTGTTACTTGAAAAGTATTTAAGCCATGAACCAGCCGAAGGAAAGATGAACAACCAATGCTTCGAGAAACAGTGCACTGTGTCTGGGTTCACTAATAGAAGACACTGCCCTGGGAGTTCTCTGGAACCATGCACTCTGCTAGCCTCAGCTGGAGCAAAAGAGATCTCTGTGGCTAGCTGGGAACTGCCCTGACCTAAGTTAAAATGTCAGGAGGGGCCACCATCTCAAAGAACAAAAGAGCCTTCATTCAGAATTATCTGGAGAGAAGAGGATTTTCTTTATTCTTTGTAAAAGACAACAATGAATCCCTCTCAAGGGAACCAAACATCTAACCTTAATTCATGGAAATGATTACTTGTGGGGCTGGAGAAATGGCCCAGTTAGTAGAGTGCTTACCATGCTTAGGTGCCTGTGTTTGATCCCCAAAACCCACGTAAAAAGCTAGGTGTGGTAGCATATACTTAGCTATCCCAGTGCTGAGATGGCAGAGGTAGGTAGAGCTCTAGGGCACCCTGGAACTCCCTGGGCAACCAGCCTAGCCTACGTGGCAAGCTCCAGACCTGTGGGAAACCCTGTCTCAAAAAATAAATAAGATAGAGATGGGTCTGGAGAGATAGCACAACAGTTAAAAGAGCACTGACTGCTCTCAGAAGACCCAGGTTCAATTCCTAGTACCCACAGAGCAGTTTATAACCGCCTGTAACTCCAGTTCCAGTGGTTCTTACGCCCTCTTCTGGCCTCTGCTGGCACTGCATGCATCTGCTATACAGGCATACATGCAATCATAGAACCCATACACACAAAAAAGAAATCTTAAAAAAAAAAAAAAAAAAAAAAAAAAAAAAGGAACAGTTCCACAGTTGTCTGACACAGAGATGCTCACACCTGCATGTGCACATGTACCAGGCAGCCACACACCTGCACATAAACTATCTTCTGTATGGCAATCCACATGTGTACATGAAGAAGCTCCACACATCTTCTCATATAGCTCACGCCTCATTCCCCTGTGGTATCAACTCAGGGTCTCTGAAAGCAGTTTCCTGGAAATGGAGTTTTTAAAGTGTTTGCAAAATGTCTTCTCTCCCAAATCTAAGCAGCTTTGAAAAGTAATCAAACCCACTGCCTGTCTTTCTTCTCCACACCTCTGCCTGTCCCAGCTATGAGCTGCAGCTGAACCGGGCCTGCCCTCCTGATTCAGCCCCACGCTGCCCTCCTAGCCACGCAGAGAGGAAGTACTGGGGCCCTGGGCACAGAGCCAGCTTGATGGGGCTTCAGCCTAATACTGCCTACGGGGTGCAAGTGGTGGCCCACAATGAAGCAGGCAGCACGGGTTCTGGGTGGACCAGTTTCAGCACCAAGAAGGAGAGTAAGTACATGGGATGAGCCTGGCACAAGAGATGCTGTTTGAGAACCGGGAAAGGCCCGAGTTCAGTTGCATGGACTACCACTGAGACATCATGTCAGTAATGACTAGAGAAAACTCCCATGGCATTTATGAGTGTAAAGGTTCAGGGTAAGTCTGTAGTCTAGGCTAGCCTGGAACTTACTATGTAGTCCAGGCTTGGCTTCTCCCACCATTGAGGGTTTCAAGTTACACCATTGCAGCAGTCAGAGGAGAAAGAATGGGGGTCGATGATCATTACAGAACCCATCATTCTGTTACAAAAGGGCAAAGAACCCTGGGTGGATGGATAACAGTAAAATGTAATCAATAATAAGAAATGTTAAGAATTTTAACATTTATTGCCCTTTAAATATAATTAAGATTATAGGGCTTAATTTTTAGTAATGGCTAACTTGACTGACGAGCACAAAACTCCTGATCAGCTGACAACCAGAATTAGCCGGTTTCATCATACCATTAGGGAACACACATGGTAAAGTAGTGAAAGTATTCTGATTATAAAGGAAGTGGCCATGGAGTTATGCAGCTCTGGGTTCAGGTACTTGGTAGCTTTTACCTTGATTATTGAGTAAGGTGTTTAACCTCTGAGAGAAATCTATTTCTCTTCCTTTTTAGTTTTTAAAGATGTGTGTGTGTGCGCGCATGCGTGTGTGTGTGCGTGTGTGTGTGTGTGTGTGTGTGTGTGTGTGTGTGTGCACTTGCACGCAGTACCCATAGGAACTAAAAGAGGACATCAGATTTTCTTGGAACTAGAGGTTCTGGGAACCTAACTCTGGTCCTCTGCAAGAGCAGCCGGTGTTCTTAAACTGCTGAGCAATCTCTCCAGCCCCAGGACCCAATCTTCACTGGGGTATTTTAAGGGTTACATGACATCAACTATGTCAAGGCACAGGACCACTTCCTGTTTCCTCAAGCCCCTCCCAAGAAGCTACATACACCTGAGTCTCCATTACTTTTATTTCTTGCTTTTTTTCCTTCAGCAAAGACTCCAAATCCTTAAAGACAGAAATCACATTTATTTCCTTAATATTTGCAAGTTCCATTTTTTTTTTGTACTACTAGGATACAGGGAGATTTATTGGACCAGTGTGGTAGAAAAAAGCTTCAGAAAAATAAAACTGCATATTGGCCTGTGATGCAAGGCAGGCCCGGGCTGGAAACACGTAGCCATTGAAGAGGGTTTGATGACTCTTGGTCTTGGTGGAAAATTGCTATTAGTTTCTCTCTCTCTCTCTCTCTCTCTCTCTCTTTCTCTCTCTCTCTGAAAGTCTCCTGCTGTGAGAGAGATAAGGTTCACATGTGTCTTTAGGGTCTAAACCATAGGTTATAAAACATAATTATCCCATACCATGTTATAACCTTTGACATGAATGCTTTATAAATTCTTGGTTATTTTGGAGAACACAAGGTCTCCTGAAGCAGATCTTTTTCCCTCTGCCAGGTGATAGTTCATGACTTCGTTTGTTCCCTCAGCAACATAGTAACCTTAAAGATGAGCTAGCATTGAGGTCTCCCATTCTGTTTCAGCAAGGAGCTTACAAATGAGACGAGGGGATGCCTGTAAACGTGTAC
Organism: Arvicanthis niloticus; assembly: GCF_011762505.2. Classification (NCBI taxonomy): domain Eukaryota; kingdom Metazoa; phylum Chordata; class Mammalia; order Rodentia; family Muridae; genus Arvicanthis; species Arvicanthis niloticus. The sequence continues at coordinate 62,259,498 of NC_047667.1, forward strand.
CAGGTTGCTTCTAGATCTGATGTAATACTTAGGAGAACCGAGCCTGATTATCTACTAAAGTGCTCTGCTATTGGTGGATTAGTCAGGTCAGTGAGTTATGACGCTTGGATTGCTGTTTGCAAGGCCTTTTAACCATCTCAGAAAACAAACTAACGCTTCAAGAAAAAGCTTTGAAAACAAATGGGTACCAAAAGAGCATAATTCACCATCTAAGCAGTTAGGTTTGCTGAAAAAAAAAGGAAAAAAATTAACTTCATCTAGTCCTTGGGGCTTCCTAGCAATAAATATTGATCTGATATGAAAAATAGCTATGTACTGTAGTTAATAGTGTTAAGGACACTTTATCCGTTAGAGAGGGAAAATACAGCAAAATATGAGCCCTGGGTTATGTTGCTAAGCAAACGCATTGTGTGCTAATAGTTTTATTTATAAATCAGAACTCTCCATTGATTTCTGGAAGCAGCACAAAGCTGCTGAGAGCGCACTTCACACGTGTCCCCTTTGGCCATCCTCCTGCCTTCTACTCCGGTTTGGTATTTTTAATGGATTTCTAGCAACATCCAGGCTTGTCTCTGGTTGGTTGGTTGGTTGTTTGATTGGTTAGCTGATTTCCTATACTGTTGCTTACACACTTCTGAAATCACCACCACCCCCCACCTCCCCCCCATCCATCCTGGAAGTTCCTGCGTCTAGAGCTGTGCTTTCCTCCCTCCACAGTGCCTCAGTACCAAGCCCTGTTCTCAGTGGACAGCAACGCATCCACAGTGCGGGTGGACTGGAGTGGCACTTTTCTCCCAAATGGCCAGCTAAAGGAGTACGTGGTCACCGATGGAGGACAGAGGGTGTACAGCGGCCTAGACACCACACTCTACATACCAAGGACAGTGGACAAAAGTTAGTAACTGACCCTCTTCTCTGTGTAAGGTGCTCTGGTCCCCAGCTTTAGGAAATGTCAAACCAGAGAGGCTTATCATCAGAATTTCTTGGTTTATATGGCCACTGTCTGTAGAAATCCTACAGCTCATAATATGTGTCTCCTCCCTGTTTGTTACTGGATACATCCAGGGATAGTGCTGTCTCCAGGAATGTTGAATGGCTGCAGGAAGGATGGAGACCAGAGGGCAGGTTCATTTCACAAGACAAAGAGCAACACACTTAGTTAGCAGCCATACTGAAGAGTTCCAGAGTGTCCCCGTGTCCCCACTTGCAGACAGCACCATCATCAGTATGCCAGTTAGTTTTCACCATCAACTTGGTGTAAACTAGAGTCACTTGGGAAGAAGGAACCTCCATGCAAGAATTGCCTCCATCAGATTGGCCTGTGGGCACATCTGTGAGGCATTTTCTTGGTTGCTTGATTTTCTTGTTATAGGAGCAAATGCCTGTGGGTTGTGCCATGCCTAGGCATGGAGGCCGAGGCTGTGTCTAAAAGCTTGCTCAGCAAGCCCAAGGGAACAAGCCCACCAGTAGTATTCTGCATTGATTTCTACTTCAGTTCCTGCCCTGACGTCTCCCGGTGATGGAGTGTAACGTAGAAGTGTAAGCCAAATAAGCCCTTTCCTCCTCAAGTTATTTCTGGTCGTGGTATTTATCAAAGTAACAAAAAAGCTACCAGAACACTTGGTGACCATGTCCTGAGTGAGGGGCTCCCCAAACCTCATGGAACAGTCCCTACTAGAACCTTCCTTTCCTTTCAGGACTGTGCCCATCCCCCCTCTCCAGTTGCATTTCTTATGTCTCCGACTTGGTTTTCAATTGAAACAAGACTCCACAAGGTACTCCAGGTTTTCAAGTCACCTACATGGTCACAGGGCCAGTGGAGACTGAACCCTTTGAAACATGCATTGGGTTTAGACAGTAAATCAGCCCGAGAGTGTTTGGGTCTGTTTGTTTAAGCTAAAGGATGACTCCATAGCTGCATTTGTAGAAACCGAGTTTCAGACCAAGTGAGCCACACACCGTCACGGCTGCTGGTCACCTGGGCAGCTTGCTATAGAGGGAAGATGGCCTGACAGTTGGCAGATCTGGGTTCTACCTGAGTGGGCCTCCAACCATCTGTGTGTGTGTGACCTTGCAAGAGGCACAGGGTCCTGGCAAAAAAAAAAAAAAAAAAAAGGAATAAGGGAATTTAGATCACATGATTCCCGAGTTCCCTTCTGAACTCTTTCTAGTCAAGAAAGGTATTCCTGAAAGCCTTAAAGGAAAAGGTGTCGATCTACTGCAGAGCAAGCTCCACTTCTGTGTGGTCCAGGTCCTTTGCCAGTGCTGCTTGGCTGCTCTGGGTAGAAGTTCTGATCTCTCTCCATCCTCCCTTATGGACATGCTGCCATCAGCTCTTTTGCTGATTGACTTTTTAACTAGAAGTTTGCATATTAGATGTCAGTTGGCTTTTTCTTGCTATGACAAATATCTAAGACAATCAACCTTATAAGGAAAAGAGATTTATTCCGTCTCATAACGGCTCTCATTTGTGATCTGCTGGCCACAGCTTTGGGCCTATGGTGCGGTAGCACATGGCAGAGCCTCGTCAAGGTCCCCCTCCTTCCCAGCAGCATCAACCCAGGAAACAGTCACTACTGTGATGGAGTGCGACTTTGCAGAGCCTTTAGCATCTAAACTGTTTTCGTTTCCCTTCTGGTGCTTTGGTCCCCTCACAAAGGGGAGTTAAAGAAGAGAGATTATATTAGCTCACAATTCCAGGTTACAGCCCATCACTAAGGGAAAGTCAAGGCAGCAGAAACTTGAAATAACTGGTCGCATTCAGCCATAGTCAAGAGCAGAGAGAATGAATGTATGTATGGGTGTCACTTGGCACCTACTCTACTGTAGTAAGGTCCAGGAACCCAAAACCAGGAAACGGAAATGGTACTACCCACTTTTAGGCTGGGTCTTCCTACCTCAATTAACACAACCATGACAACCCCTCGAAAACCTGACCACCATGGGTAACATTAACTATCAGTTCGCTCTGGAGTGTTAGTTTCACTGCTCTTTCCAGACGATGCCCCTGTTAGCTGGTGTTAAACACTGGACACTTACCTGTTCTTTCTTTTGTCTAGTTTTCTTCTTCCAGGTCACCTGCACGACAGACATTGGGAGTGTAAAGACTCCGTTGGTCCAGTATGATGCCGCTACTGGATTTGGTAAAGTTTCTCTTGTCTTGTGTTTAGAGCAGCAGCTACTCATTGTCCTCCAGAGACAGGCAAATGTCTGTGTCTAGACATGGCTAACACATTAGTGGTAGACTTGATGGAAGAAACTGTGCTGTGTCATAAAGAAAGAAATTAAAGGAAGGAAGGGAGGGTGGAAGGAAGGAAGAAAGAATGGAAGGAAGGAAAGAAAGAAGGAAAGATGGAAGGAAGGAAAGAAGGAAGGAAGCATGGAAAGAAGGAAACTTTACAGGCCCTAATGAAACTTCTGTTAGACGAGGAGTTAGGGTTACTTTCAAAAGCCAAATCACTGAATTGTCAATATGGCAAACATCAGAGAGACCTGATTAAATTTCTCTTCTAAACAAATATTTTCTCTAAATAATTTTATGACTTCATCTACAGAAGGGTGGCAGAGAGAGTCCAGGGAAGATGAGAAGATGGAAGACAATGGGTGGCCAATTCCTGTTGGTCCAAATGTTGTTCTTGAGTCAGAGCCTATAGTGGTGAACTGGGGACGTTTCGATCTGTATCCTTCATGGATTCTGATGGCTTACAGGCTAGAGAGATGTCTCAATGAGGGAAACACTCACCACACATTCATGAAAACCTGAGTCTGAATCCCCAGGATCCATTTAGAGGCAAGGTTAGTGTCATAGTCTGTAATCCCAATGCTTCTACAGCAAATGAGAAGTGGAGACAGGGGAATCCCTGGAAACTCAGAGGCCAGCTAGCCTAGCATACCATTAGCAAACAGGAGACCATGTATTAAACAAGGTTGAAAACAAGGGCTGACACCTAAGGTTGTCCTCTGACCTCTGTCTGTTTCTCCCCAACCCTCCTCCTGTCTTGTTTCAATCAACAGATATTCTTTTCCCATACTGTGCATATTTGGGTATACTATAGATCTGAGTTAACATGACCTTTCCCATATAGCTAATTTCATTATATCCAGAGCTATGAGACAGAAAGGACTTCATTGGATAAATTTCAATAACTCCTGTTTTCGCAGTTGGGTAGTCCAGGAATGCTCTGCAAACTTGTGTGGATGCTCCCTCAAACGTTGTCTTCCTACCCACTCCTGGCCAGGACATTTTCTTCAATGTGTTTATCTGATTTACCTGTTCATAAGAATCACCTCTATGTGCTTGCTAACTATACAGATCCTCAGGTCCCTGACACATATGCAGATGGGAGGGGCCTGAGGGCTGTGGGTTTTTAAATAGGTCCTGTCACATGATTCAGACACCGGGCCCCAGCACCTCATGCTGACTGATTCATATTCCACGTCAGTTCAGGTCAGATTCATTTGACTCGAGTTACAAAGTCGGGGTGTCTTTGTAGCCATCTCCTATCACTTGATTGACAAAGCAGGGCCCCCAAATAAAATTACAGTCTGAAAGGAAAATGGAAGGCTGGACAGAGTCCCGTTTTCAGCCTTTATCACAGGACAGCAACTTTCAGACAGCTCTTGAGACAAATGGAGCTTCCCACTGTGGTAAAGCTGTGCTGAAGGTAGCCCTTGTGTCTGGAAGAGGGTCTTAGCAGAACAGAGAGGGGAAATTCAGTGGACCGCCGGTTCTGAGATGTGCTGCCCAGCATATATCTCTAGTCAGTTTTAATTTTCATGATATAATTTCTAAAGAGTTCCTGTTCAGTTGCCTGAAGGCAGCCTCCAAGCGGGGAAAGAAGCAGACAGTGTCTCCTACTGCTGAGCTTTCTCCTTTGGAGGCTTCCTCCAGGCACCCTGCCCTTCATTCCCTATGTACTCCTGAGCAAAGAGCACATGGAGCCAATCGGATGTCCCTGGGGTCCTAGCGCTTTGTCACACACACACACAGAGAAGAACTTTACTCTTTTCTCCTGTGCAGCCAAGGTTCAGTTTTCAAACACCACATGGCTTCTCACTGTGAAGGGGCTTCCAGCCTGCTGGAGATTTGCCTGCAACCCTTTGTTTCAGAAGTGAGGAAGAAGAGGCCCAGGGTATTGGTGACTTTTCAAACCATGTCACCCCTGGGTTCAGAAAGGTGTACCCTCCTCTCAGGGTCTGAACTTAGTTTAAGTCATTTTCTAACATTGTCCCTGAGGATATGCATGTGACACCCTGCCACATCTTCCCTGCCCTCTGGTTCTGATCTGCTCAGAGCAGGGAGGTATCCAGAGAGCATGAGGTTTTCAGTGCTGTTAGCTTCTCCTCTGCCTCTGGCATTGGCCTTCAGTAGGAAGGGCTTTGGTTCTCAGCTTCAGGCCAGCCCAGGTGGTGGCTGCATCATAGTCATGAATCTCTAAGCTATTTTCAATGAAAGGACCAACAACTGATGTAAGGCCCTCTCCATCAGTTAGCCAACCAATGGCATGATTCTACTGCCATGTGCTGTTCTGTAGGGAGCCCACAGTCCCTTCCCCAGTGTGCTGCTCTCCTATCCCCACATACACGGCAATTCTACCCAACATATCTAGAAAGCCTCAGAGCCCACCATGTTATCCCGCTTTCCTTCATTGTCACAAAAGATCTGAGAAAAACAACTTAAGGTGAGGTTTGTGTAGGCTCGGGGTTCCAGAGATTTCAGTCTGTGGACAGTTGTCCCTATTGTCCCTGAGTCTAAGGCTGAACACTGTGGTGGGAATCACATGACAGAGCATAGATGTTACCTCATACTTCATGACAACCACAAAATAGAGACAGCTGGGTCTGGCCCAAGTGCACCCTTCATATCATGTCCTCATGTCATGTTCTCAGTGACTTGACTTACTTCCTCCAGCCAGGCCTCACCTCTCAACAGCTCATTAAGGCACCTTGCCAGTGAATTCGCCCATTGGTGAGGTGGGAACCTTAATGATATAGTCACTGTCATTGACCCATCCCCAAACACTGCTGTCCTAGGGACCAAGCATTCCACACAGATCCAAACTGGGACACTCACTGAACTTTGCTGAGTGTTCATGTGAACTTTGACTGCCCTATGCTCAGAAGGTAGCTATCAAAGTTATCACACAAATCTAGGAAAGAGCCATAACAGATACTTCCCTCCATAGGAGGCTCCCCCAATATATGTGAGATGATTTTTAGAACATTGGCTGATTAACAGAGGCTAAGCGACAAGCCATGGCAAAACTATAGTAGGAGCATGAGGTTGACATTCACAAGCGAAAAGATCTGATATCTCAAAATTCAGTTTGCACAAACCCTCTGAGGAGTAGAGCTGTTGTCTGAGGTGGGGGAGCCTTAGATATCCTCAGTATATGTCTTGGTGATTTGGGAGAGCCCATTGCTCAGGACATACCGCCAAGGGTGAGGAGACCCCTCTTAAAGATTGTTGCCTCCTGTCTACCAGCCACTCTTTCTAAGGCCACGGTGGTCTGCAGTACTGCGGGCTGCTGACTGTCCCCCTGCAGCACCCCAAGCCAACACTCTGGCTCACACGCAGTTAGATTGAAGCACAGGAGGTTGTGCTTCTCAGTCAAATCATAGCACCCAAAGCCACAAAGTTGCCTTCTGAAAGAATCTATTTCTTCCTGTGTGTCCTGCAGGCCTGGTGCTGACGACTCCTGGAGAAAAGAAGGGAGCAGGGGTCAAAAGCACAGAGTTCTACAGTGAACTGTGGTTCATCATGGTAATGGCCGTGCTGGGCCTGATCTTGCTGGCCATTTTTCTGTCCTTGATTCTACAAAGAAAACTCCACAAGGAGCCATGTATCAGAGAGAGACCTCCCTTGGTACCTCTTCAGAAACGAATGGCCCCACTGAGCGTCTACCCACCTGGGGAAAGCCATGTGGTAAGTATGGAAAGATAGACTTTTCCTGGTGTGGCTTGCTTTCATTCTTATGAATTCACTTATTGCTTACTGACAATAAGTGACAGCTGTTTGGTGAAGTATTTATGCATAAAGTCATACCAGCAAACGTAGGTAATTTAACTTCCTCCTCTCCAATTTAGATGTCTTTTAAACCTCTCTCTTGCCTAACTGCTCTTGCAAAGACTCCAGTACTATGTTAACAGCAGTAAGGATGGGTGGGCATCATTGTCTTCTTTCAAAAGAGAAAAAGGTCTTTTCCTTTTGCCCTAGTATAGTATGTGACTGCTTTTATTGTAAATGTCCTTTATTCTATGGAGGTAAAATGATGGCCCCTATGGTTTCTGTTCTTCTGTTGATACAATGTATCACATTTCTTGATTTGTATATGTTGAATCATCCTTGCATGCCTAGGACCAATTCCATTTGTCATCACACACACACACACACACACACACACACACACACACACACACACACACAAATAGCTATAGACTCATACCCAATGGACACAGGAGTAAACATTCTCATTATATATTTTGTGTGTGTGTGTGTGTGTGTGTGTGTGTGTGTGTGTGTGTGTGTGTGTGTGTGTGTGTGTGTGTGTGTGTGAAGGAAAATACTATTTCAGGAGGCCATTTCTGATGACTTGTAAAGCAGTTAAAAACCAGTGTCTTGGCTTGTCTGCATTTGCATGCAGGCTGATTTAAGTCTCTGGAATATAAGCATCAACTTGAACTTCAATTACTAATATATAATGAGAATGTTTGCTCCTGTGTACATTGGATAAGAGTCCATAGCTATTTGTGTGTGTGTGTGTGTGTGTGTGTGTGTGTGTGTGTGTACATATGTGGTAGTACTGTATGCTTTATTGTGCTGGTTTCTGATTTCTGTTTGTCTGGTTTAGTATCAAGGTAATGTTAGCTTCAAAAATAGTTTAAAAGAATTCTGGTTATTTTGGATTTTTGGAATGGTTTTTCAAAGTATAGAAACAGATCTCCTTTAAAATGCTTCCAATAAAGCCATCAGATCCTGAACATTTTTAGAGGGAAGATTTAATGTTTTAAAGATTTTATCCTATTTTTAATTATGTTTATGTGTCTGTGTATGAGTATGTGCATGTGAGTGCAGGTGCCTGCAGAGGCCGGACAGCATCAGATTCCCCTGGAGTTGGAGTCACAGGTAGTTTTGAGATGTTCTAAGAGTGCTAAGAACAATACTTGGGTCCTCTTCAGGAGCCATGAACACTCTCAACAGCTGGGTCATCTTCCCAGCCCCGAGATGCAAGAATCTCAATTGTTTCAACATCATTTGCTGATTATTAGTCAGATTGTCTGTTCATCTTGATTCACTTTGGGGCGTAGTGTATATGCTCAAAATTTACTGATTTCTTCTAGTTTTTCCAGCTTTTTATAGTTGTTCATAGTAGATTTTATGACTGTGAATTTCTGGGGGACTATTATTACTTCCTGGTTATTAGGAAAATGTTACTCAATATATATGTATTTGTTCACGTTCCTTTCTCCTTGTTCTAAGATTGTGCTTTTAAAATGTCACAGTCCAGAGTAGAATTGTGCTATTTCAATTTTATTTTAATTGATTGAGCCTTGATTCGTGGCTTGATTGCTCTGTCCTCAAGATCCTTATGAAAGGAATCTATGTGCTGCCACGAGATGAGATGTTCAATAACTGTTAGGAATGTTTGCTTTGGAGTATGGTTCTGCACAGCTGTCTCTTCGATGGTTTGTGTTTGCAAGATGCACCCAATGAGGAAACCTGGATGTTAAAATGCCAGCTCCTACATAATTAGTTTGTCTTTCCCTTTAGAGTTAAATTTATGTTTATTGGGAAGCCCATGTTGGGCACTATTTGATATTGCTGGAAAGAAACACTATGACTAAAGTAACATAGAAAAGAAAGTATTTAATTGGGGGCATGCTTAACAGTTTCTGAGGGTGAATCAATGATCAATATGGCAGGGAGCATAGCAGCAGATAGGAATGCACTGGAGCAGTAGAAGAGACCTTATATACTGAGACAACTATGGTGGTGGAGGGAGTAAATTTGGAACGGCTCAGCCTCCCAACTTACAGGGATTACAGACCTGAACTACCAAGCTCAGATCATTTTCTATTCCCATTTGTGTGATATAAATGTCCCCAAACTTCTATTTTTAGTATACGTGGTGTATTTTTATAGTGAAGCAATGAAGTGAGTTTCTTGTAGGCAGCATATAGTTGTGTTTTAGGATTTTTGTTGTTTATTCTCTTGCTTTATGTAATGGGGAGGTCAGAATGGCTTGCAATTCATAATCTTCCTGCCTCTGGTTCCCATCTACTTACATTACAGTTATGCACCACTATATCTGGCTTTAAATTAATTCTACCAATCTATTATCTCTTGATTGGTGAATTTAATCCATTTATAGGCAAGAATGTTATAATATCTTCTGTCATTCTAAAAACTGTATTTTGCTTTCCTTGTATTTATTTTTGTGATTTGGCAGCATCTAATTTTTAAATCTTTATCTTTGGGGTGCTATTCCAAGGAGTCTTATACATTTGTGTTTTCATGACAGCAGTTACAATCCCTCATTTCTAATTAGGATGCTCCTGTGTTTCTTACTGTTGGAAAATTACTAAGTTCTTCTTTAGATAAGATAGGAAATATAAGAAAGTAAACTTGGGGAATATTATTTTAACATGTTTCTTATTCCTTATTTTAAATATGAAATACCACTTTCTTCTAGTTATAAATTTTCTGTGAAAACTCTGCTACAAATCTGAAGAGCCTCTTAATGTTTTGAGAATTCTTTGTCATATACACAATATTTACTAAAATATACCATGGTTGAGATCTCTTTTGGATGAAGATAGTTTGGGTTCTTTTGTTGATATCCCTATCTCTTAAGAGTTTAGTTTTTTTAAATGTTTTATTCTGTTCATGTATTTATGCAATGTATATTGATCATATTATCCACCATATGTCCCTCTAATTCCCCCACCATTACCCATCTTCTTCCAAACTCAATGCTTTTCTTTTCAATAATTTGTTATTAATACCAATCCCCCAGTACAACTAATGCTGCCCATATGTTCGTGGCCACCCCCTGGAGCATGAGAAACCTATAAAATATCTCCCAAAGAAGACCATGTTTCCCTCCCTCAGCAGCCAACAACTGCCAATAGCTCTTCCGATAGGAGTGACACATGGTGGAATTGTGACTGGCTTAGTCTTGTGCATATAACCATAGCTGTTGTGAGTTGATTTGTACAACAGCCCTGTTCTAACCAGAAGTTACATACAGATCTCCTTCCCACCTGCCAGTTTTGGGGGAATTTTCAGCCATTATTTTATGAGTTTTGTCAGTTTCTATAATTCTTAAGATGCAAATATTAGATCACTATAAGCCTTGTAAATATCATTGGTCCACTTTCATCTTAATGTGCTAGTATCGGTAAGCTGTCTCCCAAGTTCTGAATTCCTTCTTTAGTTTGTTGTATGGTATTGTGGAAATTTTTCTTCAATTATTTTTTTTTCATTTCACCCCTGAAAGATTCCCGATTCTTTTACTGACTTCTCTCTTAGTGAATCCCTCACTCACCTACATTATCCCATCATTCTTTGTACTAGTCATCTGTACTCATGTCTGTTTCCTTAGGATCATGTTTACTGTTTCAGGAATGTTGCAGATTTCCTTCAAATTTAGATGTGTTCTACTATAACATTTTTTTTTCCATTTTTATACAGTCATTTTTATATGAGAAGGGTTGTTGTTGTTGTTACATTTGGTTTTAATGGAGCCTGTAAACATCATCTCCTCATCTTTGGTTCATTATCAGGTGTGTTTGAAGTCTTTAACAATCTAGACTGCAGCATTCATGGTGGTACTGATTTGTTTTGAGGTAGACACAGGCTCAGAAGGGTATGCATCTTTAGGCCCAACAGAGTCAGCTCCAGTAGCACTAGGGTGGTGAGCAGTTGCCTGTCTAGGTGGCGTGGGTATGCAGAGGGACACATTCCTTGGGGCAAACACAGGCTATGACGAGGTTTGTGGCACAGCCATGATAGTTCTTGAGCCCACATTAGGATGGGTCTTTTTTCAGGTACCACAGATGTTCAAAGACAGTGATAGCATCTATGGGCCAATCAATTGTGGACCTTCCCTAGGTCCCGTGGGCAAGGACAATGCAGAAGACAGGGAACAAGCACACATGGCACCAACGGGTATGGTCCCAGTCCATGGGCTGCGATGTCCCTTCTCTCCCTCAGTTATCTAGTACACAGTTTTCACTTAGATTTGTGCTCTGTCATACCCACTCCTAGGGAGGACATGCAAACAACTTTCATCTTTGTCTCACAAGTCAAGGATGGATGGTTCTGAGGCTTGTGGCTCTGTTCTCAAATAGTCCTACTGCTTCAGAACCTGGATGGGGGTGCCCCTAAAAGATAAGCTATTGTGGGGTAATACCTGTGATGCTGATAATTACCATTCTGGATTCGATGTACACAGACTCTTTCCCTGAACCCCAGGGCCAAGCTTGAATGATCATCCTTTTTTACCTATAGCACCAGTCTTAAAATTACCAGCCAGGAGGGAGAGCTCCTATAGATCCTCTCATGCAGTGTTAGCAAGGTTAAAGCCACTGGTTACTATGTTCTGAAGCCAAATGGCTTGGCTCCCAAAGCACAGGGGAAATTGGCATGTTCCTACAATGGCTGCAAGTCCCAAAGAGGGGCTCCCTAGATCACATGCAGTGGAAGGTAAGTGTTAGTGGGGGCCTGGGCCACTTGTGTTTCTGGACCTACTGGGTTTTCCTGGTACTTTTCGTCAGCTGTGGAGACATGAATAAAACCAGGAATTTTCAGCAGTGACTACAGTCCACCTGTGGTGTAGAAAGATCCTCCCCAATTTGTGAGCTTGCGACCACAGCAGCTACTGGACTTTAAGTTTCAGGATCCTATGAGAACAATCTTCTGCCCAGAAAAGTAAGATACATACTGGCCTAAGTATGTACTACCCCTTTGGGTGAGACCCATTATTTGGCTTCTATTCCCTATGCCAAGATGTCATCAAGAGGGGGGCTGTTATGGCCTGGGTATGGTCTGGGAGAGGCTCAAAGTGAGTGCCTTCCTTGGGTCATGGGAATCACTTCTCTGTTTTAATTTGTGCTAAGACTGAATGCAGGGCCTTGCACTTGCTAGGGAAGTGTTCTGTCACTAAGCCACAGCCCTAGCTGGGAGTTGCTTGTACAACAATCATCTCCCCAAACTACAGTTTTCACTTGTGAGTCCAGCGGCTGTCTCACTCAGGTTGCCTGTTTGATGCTATGGTCCACATCACTGGCACTTGCTTGTAACATCTGGTTCTATTCTGGACAGGACCCCATTGACAATGGACAGCATCTGGGTCCATCCCAGACAGAACTCCACTGACAAAGGTGTACATTGCTTCCCTCTATTCTGTAGGTCACCTTCTGCTGACTGTTCTTGCTCTTTAGGGTTTCTATCACTTCTGATTTCTGGAGTTCATCCTCTCAGCTCAAACTCTCTTCTGTCATAGAGCTGAGTGAAGGGTGTTCCTCGGCCATCTTGGTTCTGAACTCCTGAAACAATGTTAAGCAAAGACTGATGCACCCCTTTGTTTTTTCTTCTCAGTTTGATTCTGTGGCTGATATATCTGACATGTCCAGCAATGTCACCCTAAAAAGTTACACCATGCATTTTGAGGTACTTCTGTGTGCTGCACGGATGTCATCTGGTCTTTTGCATGTTGGATTGACTGTTCAGACCATTAAATTAGAAACTCTGGATGTGTCAGTCAGCTATAATTTACTGTACGAGCACATCTTAGATTATAATTATGGAGACATCGTGCCTTGCTGGTGATAGTGACTGAGCTCATGAGTTACAGACATGAGATTCCTATAAGAAGGTAAATATGTGAATAAAAGGGAGAGATCACTTCCCGCACATACCCAGAACTCTGAAAATGAAATATGTATTGTTCATAGTGGACAGCCATGAAACAATATAGTTCACTTTTAATGAGGTGGAAGAGAAGCTCAAGGGGCAGGCTCCATGTCAATGTGCAGGTACAGAGCACCTTAATCCAGACCCACCCCCCTGGTTTCACTGATTGGTAGGCCTGGCCCCATAGGAAGAAACAGCTACCAAGGCAGAGCACAAATGCCCTGGAGAATATAGCATTGTCAGTAACACCAGCATCAGCAGCGCATTGTCTCAGGGAAACAAGGACACAATATTCCAGGTATTCAGTTGTAGAGTTGAAGTTTTGTTGTAGGAGGCTTGAGGAAGTCATCCCATTCTATCACCTGTGTGGATTCCAGTTCCCAACCACCTGCCCATCTCCAACAGCAGTTTCCTTTGCAGGGATTAGCTGACACCAGACTCCCTAGGTCTGGGACACCTTTGAGTATTCGGAGCAGCCAAAGTGTGTCTGTACTACGGATCCCAAGTCAAAGCCAACTGAGCCACGCCTACTCCCAGGGCTCTCTCCATCGAAGCGTCAGCCAGCTCATGGACATTCCAGACAAGAAGGTGGTGACGGAGGACTCCCTGTGGGAAACTATTATGGGCCACAGCAGTGGACTGGTGAGTGTGTCTGCCTCTTGTACACACACGCTGCATTGCTGCATTGCGCACCCAATTATGTTTTAAACTAACTTAACAGTGTTGCTGTGTGGTTAGCAGGGTAGGAACTGCTGTTGACATACTGTATGATAAAGTACTCAGCAAATACAGGAAAAAAAAAAAAAAAAAAACAGAAACAGACCTAAAGAAGGCATAAAACACACTTGGTTTACTTTAAACCTCCAGAAAACCATGATACATACGTTATTGCTATTCATTCATCCATTGAGACAAGGTTGTGTGTCTCAATGACAAGTTTCTCCTGTTTCAACCTCCTAAATGCTAGAATTTCAGGCGTGTACTACCATGTCCCTGCTTTAAAAACAAACCAGAATGCAGCACTGGGGACTGAACCCAGGCTCTGGGTGCTAGACACACACTTCACCACCTGAGATATGTCACCAGCCCTTTGTCACTATTCATGAGTTTCATCTTCCATGAATTTAGTCCAGTGGTTCCAGACTCTAGCTTGGAGGGATCAGCTGTCATCTCTTATCAGCTTCAAGCTCTCCAGTGTCTGAGAAGATAGGCCTGGCAGGATTTTTACCAACTGTGCCACTTTTCATCCTAGACATCTGCTGGACTGAGTACGTTTCCATTTGGCTGGTAAGAGAAGACAACTGAGGGCAGAGAGCTTAGCTCTCCAGTGTCCCACTGCTGCTAGCCAGCTGCATGGACAGGAGCTCCAACTCACCCTTCCCATGCTTTCTGCACTTTCCCTTCACTGTAAAGTGGGCAACTTCCATGATTTCCTTTTTGACTGATGGCATATGGTTAGGGTAAAGGGATCAATTGCTTGGCTCCAGAAACCCTTTCCTGCCTTCACCTGAGTCTTTTGTGCTTGTTCTGAAGATTAAATATATATATAATAAAGTTAAAAATTATCTTCTGGGGGGATGGGGTAGCAGGTCAGTTGGTAGTATGCCCACCTAGAATGCATGAAGCTCTGTCCAGTCCTTACAACCACACTAAAGTGGCACACCGTAGTGCACACCTATGATGCCAGCACCAGGAGGTGGGAACAGAAGAATCAAAAGTTCAGGGTCACCCTTAACTACATGCAAGTTTGAAGCCACTTGGGATACATGAGACCTTGTCCCCCAACACACCAAAAAGCCTTTTTGAAAAGTCCTGCTTGATCTTATTACAGCTCACTCAATTACATAATCTCATTCCAGATCTAGTTCTTAAATGGCAGGGTTAATTAGGCTAAAACAAACAATTGCTAAATTATCTTTTTCATCCAAAACAGAAATGTGTTTGGTATAACACATGAAGACTCACATGGAACACATTTCCCATAATCTTCATGCAGTTCGGGAAGGGCTGTTAGCATCACTGTAGAAAAAGCCTAGGGTCAGAGGTGCCTGGGACCTCCCCAAGAACACATTTAGTCACCTTTTTGTGAGTTGAGATCATTGGCTTTGCTTGTAACAGCTGCAGACCGTGGCCATGTGTGTTTGCCTGGTGTACAGTTCTAAGTGGAGGGCAGTGTACAGAAGGGGTCAGTGCCAACACCTGGCAAGTTATTGGCTCATTATGACATAACACTAACCCTGTTGATAAATTCAGTACAGCATAGGAAGCAACGGGGTGTAATAGCTCGCACTGTCTTTTATTCTTTCTTAACTAAGTCTTTTTAGATGAAAACCACCTATATATAGATTCACGTTTCCCCCATTCTACAGATACACTGAGCCTCTCAGAGGCTAAGATATTAGCTGAGCTGGGTTAGCACTTGATCCCTTCAGTGAGGGAATTTAGAGGAAGGTCTGCCTTACGGCACGTCCTAGTGTTGACCGTGTTCTATATCGCAGTGATAGACTATGAATGAGGAGCGAACACTAACGACAGCTTAGTATCTTACACGGTGACTGGCTTGCTTTTCAGTATGTGGATGAAGAGGAGCTAATGAATGCCATCAAGGGTTTCAGCTCTGTGACCAAGGAGCACACCGCCTTTACCGACACCCACCTATGAAGAACTGAAGTTACAACATGGAACCCTGGGGTGCATATTCTGTACCCTCTTTTTCCCCAGTTATCACCACATGTGATAAAAGTTGAAAAACACTGAAACAAATTGTTTAATTCTTCCTAATAGAGACCTAAAAAAAAACTATTATCTTTCTGCTTGTCTCAGATAAGGAAATTATATCCACATTTAAATGCTCACATTGCCTTGCTGATTTTGTGGAAAGCACAGCATGCAACTTGCTGGGCTCTGCCTGTGACTCTGTTTGTTAAAGGAATATTCTAACCCATTTCAAGACGATGCACACTTGTTACCTGTTTAAATCCAAGCAGGTCTGCTAAGAGGCTAGACTTGCTCTTTCCAACCTGCTTTTCTACCAGAGAGGAAGAAGCCTTACAAGTAACAGCTGCATTAGCCATCACAGTTCCATATGCGCACAGGTTACGATTCTAGAGCTGTGGCTTCCAACAGAGCAGGCGCCTTTCAGCTGTACACAGCTCTCATAGCTGTTCCTAAGGACTAAGCAGCTTGCCTGCTCACTGAAGCCGCTGGACTGTTACTACTGTACACTTTTGCTTGAACCGAGGTCTTGTTTTAAAACGAAAACCTGTGAAATCGACCGATCAGTACTTTTCATAAAATATAAAAAAATATAAATCTGCTATTCCTGGAAAACAACTTAAGAAAAAAAAAAAACTCCTTTCCTTCAGTCTTAAGGTTCTAGGAAATTAT
This sequence comes from Arvicanthis niloticus, assembly GCF_011762505.2. Taxonomy (NCBI): domain Eukaryota; kingdom Metazoa; phylum Chordata; class Mammalia; order Rodentia; family Muridae; genus Arvicanthis; species Arvicanthis niloticus. Next base: position 62,275,801 of record NC_047667.1, read on the forward strand.
TCCGAGTCTATGTGACAATATCTTCCAGATGATGCCAAAAGGCTGGTGGAAAACGCTGTAGGGGGACCAACTTGCTTATTTGGCCGGAGACCCACTATTTATTGCCATGATCCAGCTGTCTAAGACTGGACTTTGGTAGTGCTGGACTGTCACCCAAATCTGTGACAGAGCAGCTCCCAGATACCTGCCACTCTTAAACATCAAAGTACAGACCTGGATTAAACAGTTCTGCTACAAACACATCTAAAGTAGTGCAGCATCCACAGTGCCTGTCCAAATCATAGCATGCACTTTCCTGTCTTGCCAAAAGATCTATACCTTTTGAATTGGGAAGAGAACCGACCAGCCTACTACGTTTTATCTCACATAATCTTTAGGCTATAGCAACAGTGGGCCTGCCTCTCATGGCTACAGCTTTGAATAAGGCCCTACACGTGGGCAGCATTTTTTCTGATCAGGAACAAAATCATTAGTGAGAAACAGCTGTCTCAACAACACCTCTTAAAGACTTAAGCCTAATGTCTAGGGAGTATGACCCCCGTGGAGTGTGAAGAAAACATTCCATAATTTTATCTTTCGACAATAGTTCCCTGCTGTGTGTTTAGAGCCATGAAGATGGCCAACATTAATCACTTCTTTGTAATTGTCAAGGCAAGCTGTGGACCTGGTCCTCACTGGGGTCACTGGGGCTTGACAGGCACCTATGGCTCTTCTGGCCTTTCTTTTATCTTTATGTATGGCTAAGACAAAACCCTTGTTTGACCATGGCTTCACTTGGAGGTATGAAGGAAATCTCTCTGTTGACACTTTTTTTGTAGACTGAACACTGGTTAGAGATGACTGGACACCCTCCCTGAACAAGAGAGTAGGTGATGCTGGGACCCAGTCAACCTTGGGGGAAAGGGGGAAATATTCTCCCTGTTAACCCCTCTGAGCACATCAGTCTCCCAAGTATGGCTCCCAGACACTTGAAAGTACCAGAGTGATAGATATAACTGGCCTTCTAACTATTGAGTAGTTTTTAGATGAAGCTTGGGGGCGGGGGTGGGGGGAAGCAAACACTTAAACTTTGTTTAGACATGTTTTGTTCTTTAACCAGTCCTTGTAATTGCTACAGAGTAGATCAATAACTGATTGAAGCAGTTTGTTAAAATGTATTGAACTTTGACCTTTTACATACCCACACAACTTGCCCCTGTAACTTGCTTATGTGTTCCAGCTTTCTTTCCCATTCTGGAAAAAAACATCCGACTTTCTTATGAGACTTAATAGCAGTAACGGCCTGACAGTCTGAACAAACATACCTGTGGTCTTTCCAAGTCAGTGTGGCTGATGTCGTGGCAGTCGTCTGGCTTCAAAGATAGTGTTGTGTAATAGCACCGTAATAAAACAAAGTTGAATCCAAACTACATCCATAGTAACTTAATACCACCTGCGCACATACCGCTACACTGTGGGGCTTGGGTTCCCAGGTAAGCCTCACAGAAAACAGTCTTCTCCCGGGGCACAGAGCGGTCTGCCACAGTGGTGCTCTCGGTTGAGTCTGAGCAGCACATAACGAAAACTGGCGCTGAGTTTCCTCTGAGGTCTGCTCTTCATTGGCGGCTTTATTTTCATCACGAGATAAGTCAAGTCATGATGCCTCTACTCTTTTGATTCTGTGGCAGGGAGGAGCAGCCAGAGAGCCAGCCTGACTCAAGAAATGGAGCTGTGGAGAGCACTCGGAGATAAAAAACACTTGCATCTGAAACTCCAGAGCCAGCTCCTCAGGGAACTCAAACAGCACAGGACAATTTGATGCACACAAAGGCATTTTTTGCTCTTCTATAAAACTGAAAACAGTGGTTTACAGTAATCAGACCTGCTGTTGAGTCCACTGACAACTGCCTTGACCCAAAATACCTGTCCTTATAACTAGTAAAGGCTGGTCTAGATGAGTGTCATCAACTACCGGGTCATGCCATGGGGACAGGGCTAGACAGACAGAGAAAACATGTTTCTTCCCTTTTTGGAACCTTTAAATTTTATACAATCCCAGTAAGTGCTGGAGTACCCATAATCAGGGATTAAGCTGATAGAAGTATCTGCCTTCCCCAATGGTCTAACCTGAGATCCTTCTAGTTAGCCTTGGGGAGCCAACTGCTTTTAAGCCTGTACCCACATCAAGTCTGGGTCTTTGCAAATGGAGGCAGACATGATGAGAAACTCAATATCCTGTTTTTCCTTTGGTTCTTCTAATGAGTGGGCTCCTTGAATAAAGGTGGCTGTGGCTCCTCCTGTCATCTCGTGTGAGGGAAACATCCCAGGGTAAACTGGGACACACCCGGAAAAGAAGAGTCTCAGAGGCTTTTGAGTCCAGTTGTGCCCAGTTTATAGAAAGCAGCTCAGTGCTGATAGTGGGAAACTTGGAATCTGTTTGTCCTATCTACACTGAGACAGACGAAGAAAGACAGAGGAGTCTTGGGTCAGAGTGGTCTTTTCTATGCCCAGATCTCCCAGTCTGTGCACAGATGAGAGTTACTGGGCAGAGACTGGATCTCAGTACCTACCTGTGGCTCAGTCCCCTGCAGCTCCCAATTCTTCTTGCAGTCTTTCTCAGAGCCATCTTGTCCTCTTGTCTGTCCCTGCATGGACTTCGGCCCAGGTCATCATATACCTGCTGCCGCCGCCATCCCTCAGAACTCTTGGCTTACCGTAAGAGCTACTCTCCATGTCACTTAAGCCATGTGTGTTCAGAGACTGCATACCATGTGCATTGCTCTGCTCCTGTGCCACATGATCCTGAAGCCCAAAATTAAGGTATTTCCAATGACCAGTAGTTTACCCAAGAGCAGAGCTGGAGGTGGAACCAGATGGGGGAAGGAGGAACAGAGGCTTCAGCTACCAGAGGTGCAGGGCAGAAAGAACAGGCAGGAAGAGCAATGGAGCCTTCATCTCCAGCCTTCCACCCCATCCAAGCAGGATGATCTGTCTCTGCCTGTTGCTGGCGGCTGCTTGTCCTGCACCTGGCCCTGCACCACGGCAAACTCACAAGAACTTCTCAGCTTTCACCATCTTAGTCCAGGGGCACCTGACTGGGAAGGCTCCAAAGCCTCCTTCAGGAACCAGTAAATTCACAGAGCTATGCTGCTCAGACAGCCCTCTCCACTTCTTCCACAGACTGACTGCCGATGGAAGCAAACTCAGGGCCTTCTACAAGTGTATGCAATCCTGTTACTGGCATGTCCCACCTGCAGCCCCACAGCTGGTGGTGTTTCATTCAGGGGAACCTCAAGAGCCCACTGTCTCTTTTAAGGACAGAAGGGAAGATGGTCTGGAAAAGGTGCATGTGTGCAGGGAGCATCTTAAAGTTGGGGCTGTTACTGGCTGGATGGTACAGTTATGGGAGACCTTGTTCCTGACACCCCAGCCCTCTCCCACAGAGGATAGAGCTTAAGAGCTCCAAGGAAGAGCTAGGACAAGCTTGCAGTAAGTAGCCACAGTGTCTAGGACAAACAGTTAAAGCCTATCTAGGGTGCCAGTGTGTAATGAAGCTTCCTTACACGGAGATAGGCCTTCCCCTCCTAGTAACCTCAACTTAAATTTCAGGCAATCTCTACCTCAAACTCAAAGCAAGTGTGGCGCCACTTTCTCAGCTATGTCAGAAAACTCAAAACTAAGTACTGGAATGGCTCAAGAAATAAGAAGTTGAACAAGTTTATTTATTTATTTATTTATTTTATTTTATTTTATTTTATTTATTGTCCAGCTAGCCCACATCCAGGTGGCTGTAGTCAGCTTAAAATCTGAGGATGATCTGAGAGTGACTTTCTCCATGCATACCCAGAGAGGACTCCACGTTCTCCTGACATCCTGCATCATGAATATGGTTAGTGATGGTCTCTTGAGGTCCAGCATGTCATGCTTCTTGGCTAAGGCATGGCAGCAGCTCCCCACCCAGTCTCAGATGAAAGCGCACACTCGACCAACCTGCTACTCTACTCTATTCCCCTTACAGGGTGGAGGTGAGCGCTAACAGGGATTCTGACCTTGAAATAAAGGTGTGGAGAATCCCACTGCAGGGAAGGGGACCTTCTGAGTCTTCCTGATTTTCAGTCAGGTATATTTGCATAGTTATCCCAAAGCCTGGATGAGCACCCAGGAAATGTAACAGGGTGATGGTTCTTGTCTAGGAGATCACTGAGCTCTTCCCTAGGGCTGGACAAAGAATTCAACATCTGGCAAAGACAGAAGAGCCAGCTGCCAAGAAAGCAAAGGGAACAGCTTTATCCCTTGAGGTTGAGAGGGCCCTCAGTCTGGGGAGTCTGCTGACAGGACATGTGGTCTTCTCTTCGCTCATCTGTGCTATATACCTCCTGCCATTTGTCCTGCCAGTGTCTTCCAGAAACAAGAAGCCACTATCTCAGAAAGACTCTTGTCTTTGTGACTGGCTATGTTCCTCTAACTCCTCCTCAACATGAACTACATAAAGAACCTAGATGTTTACAAGTCTGGTAGAGTGTGCTATGCTACTCTGACATCTGGAAAAACATTGCAACTGCTGAAAAAGGCATGAGACAGGGAAAATGATGCTGTTAGCATGCATGTAAAGATGGGGTGGGTACTTAAATGTGAACTAAGTTTAATATGCTTACACAATATTCCAGCAATCTTGAGTCATACATAAAAGTGACAGCAGCTACTTAAGGAACCGGAACATGATGAGTCTGGTCTGGTCCAACGCACGCTAAAATCCACTGCAATACCCTTCCCAAATGAGTTACCCAAATAAGGCAAGGTTGGAATGGGGCTGGGACAACTAGATGCCAGGAAGGCAATCATGATGAGAAAGCCAAGAAGGAAATTACAGGTTCTGCAACCAGAAGACATCAGTCCAAAAGCTGGCTGAGCCCTGGCTAAGTTTTACTGTCTGCTCTGACTGCACTGAGATGAGGCGATGCTTCCCCAACTCAGTATAACAGAACACTGACAACCAAGTGCTCAGACCATTCCCATGAAATGTCATCTCCCCTTCTGCAGCAGTCATGAGTACACAGATCTGCTTCATCATTGTTCTTTGAGTCAAAACCTTGGCAATGTAGGCACAGCAAAAAAAGAGGAGATCCAACTCTGCTGTAGACAGAAGACACAAGGCTAGACCTGCAGAATGCTACAGTCTGTGCTTTAGGAAGTTACTCTTCCATGTGTCTTTGAGACATCAGCTCACGATATAGCCCAGGCTAGCCTCTATCTACCAGGTTGAGATTAAGGTTCACATTACCTTTTTATAAAATTTTAGTCCCAACCAAGTTTTCCTCTGATCTCTAGTGGTCTTCTGACATGGTAAGTACGTTGTTTCTTTTTAACAAGCACATGTGGGTGGAGCTTACACAGGATAAGGTTCCTTAAATAACCAAAGACACACTGCCTTAACCTTTCTCACTTGATTTAATTGACAAATAAATACAAGGGAGTTTGTGTGAAAACACTGGCAATATAGGAAACTTTAAAGAATTTATTCCAACTTCATCATACTTCTGAGAATGGGAAATATACATCATTCACTTAGTAAATACTCGTGCGTTTAAATTTACATTTTCTCCATTTGCAGAAATAGGTAAACCATTCTGATTAAATGAAGAAAATGTACAAAAATTTTTCTTTTGCTCCCAGAGTTCAAAATAAAGCCAAAACAACATTTTTACATACTGACTGAAGCATTTAACTCCAAATCCAGAATTACAATCCCTTTGAGACACTGCGAAAGCACAGTGGCCTCTAATGTGGCTGGAGCAGCAATTGAGGGCTTCCCTTGTGAGCACCCAGATCTCCCCTCTGCCATGATTATTTTACCCATCCAAACACAGACGTTGTTCCCACTGGAAGGACTTCAGGTACCAAACACCGGTGACGCATGCTATATTGACTCCCAACAACAAGAATCAGAAAATGACGCACAATGAAATAAACAACCCTAAAGACGTAGTGCACAGTGGAGCCTGGGAACCAATGATAGTGTTCTGAGTTACGTGAGACTTTTTCACAACATAGCACCTCATTATGTATCTAGTAAACACTCCGCAATCACAAGGGTTGGGAACCCAAGTTCCAAGATTATGAGATTAACTTTAAGGTACCACTGCAAGACAGGCCTCGAGCAAGTGCATAAGAACATGGCCCGCTGCCTCACATGCTCTGAGGGTACTACTGTTTGCTGGGACAAAACACCAGCAGGGAGGGCAACAAGACAATGATTCCTGCTTACAAACTGCTGTTACACGTGCCTGTAGGACTAGAGCTACTTCTGAGCTGTGAGGACTGCGTCCCTGCGTCAACCCTCAGGGGAGTATGCTCTGCTTCTCTTCAGGAGACTCGGCCCAGAAAACACTAAACAGGTCAAACTGCCCTGTAGAGTGTTTGATGTAAAAGCCAATGTACTGAAACCCAGGACATTTTGTTTTTTCGTGTAGATTTAGAAGAACTCTCATGCGCTTGGATGAGGTCACAAGCTGTACTCTTGGCCAGAGGAATCACTCTTTTTGTGCCGAGGTGATGGAGTGGTCTTGGTTGGAGACGGGGATGCTGTACCAGGGGAGTCGGTCCCTCCATCAGAGGTACTTGGTGAGGATGCCAGATAGGGAACTTTCTTTCTTCCCAGGAACCCACCTGCTTCAAATCCTTTCTTCCGGAATTCCACCTTATGCTCACTTTCATCCTCTGCTGACCTTTTCTTGGGGTCTGACAAACCTTCTGCTGTTCTATGCACTTCCAACCCCACATCTGACTCTCTCACACATCTTACCTCTGTGCCAGGGGACTTCCTCTCAGACACAGCACACTCCCCTGCTGCCCCCTTCACCTCAGCCTGGGCTGGGCCCATGTGACCATTTTCAGGGACAGCTCTCTCTACGTTTCTGTTGAAATTAAGAGTCTGGAAGTCCCTGTAGCTGTGGAAACTCTCAGTCCTCCTTGCTCTGGCTAACAGAGGGCTCTCTCGGTAAGGCCGCGTGGCACCATAGGTTGCTGCTTCATGAATGGTTTCGTGGTGCTGGAGCTGAAGGCTAGAAGACAGATTTTAAAAAAAAAACAACAGTTATAGTTTCACTCCAAGGTCTCAGGAGCATATCTCAGCAGTTAATCTGACAACTAAAACGTCATTAAACCATATAAGACATGTTACTATCTACACTTTCTGTGTACAAATGTATTTGTCAAGTGATCATATCACACACAATTACCAACTAAAGTAATAACATATATATATATATTCATAATCAAGCAAAAATTTTGAATATTAGGAGAAAAGGAAAATAAGTCTTTAAAAACATTAAGGATTCAATGTACTCCATCCAATATTTGGTCCTTGGATTCTCAGAATTTGACATTTTTGTCAATATGGTTGGAAAAGGCAGAGTGTTTCACTGTATATGAAATTAAATAAGAGAATTTAACCACTTTTGGTTAGCACTGCACCCGAACAATGAGAACAAAACCTCCACAAAGTATCCAGGCGTCTTCCAAACACAGGGGAGTCATGACCACCTAAGGGCACTGTGGCTGCCAGTCCTTCCCTGCAGCACCTAGAATGACAGTGTCCCCAGTCTCTTGGTCCCCGTTGGTGAAGCTGTATGTGAAGGTTTAGGAGGTGTGGTTTGCTGGAGGAAGTATGTCCCTGGGGGCAGGCCTTGGGAATTTAAGGCCTTGAACCATTTCTAGTTCATTCTTGGCTTTGAGCTTGTGGTTTGGATGTGAGCCCTGAGCATCCTGCTCCAGCTGCCACGTCTGCCTGCTGCCGCCGCCCACTGTGAAGGATTCTTAGCCTCTGGAAGCTTATGCTCAAATCAACTTCTATACGTTATCATGGTTATTGGGTTTTAGCACAATAAAAAAATAACTAATAAATTTCCAAAAGTAAGTTAGAAGGCAAGCAGGGGCGGGGAGGGCAAAGGTCAGACTCAGTGGTAAAAAGCTTGCTTGACACGCGTGAAGTCTCAACGTCAGCCACAGCACATGCCAGACACACAAAAGACCACAGCATTTTTCCTTGCACATTACATATGTATGAACTGTCAAAGAACAAATTCAGTAACAGTTTAAACTATTTTCCTATGAAACGATGTGCTACGCACACAGATACAAATCTGTATCTGAGCAATCCAATATCAACACATATGATGCAAACTGTGTTTTGAAAACAGTAGCTATCACACTGCATGTGTACAGCGTGTAGGACACGTTTCCTCAGTGACGTCAGTCCCTTCAGGACCCACCTGGAGCTGGACTCTCGAAGGCGGCTGTGCTGCAGCACCGACGTGGCAGGGCTGATGTTGGGAGTGGCACAGCGGGACGTGCTCAGGTCACACTGGTCCAGCAGCTTGAGCAGCTCCTCCTCAGTGGGGCCACCTGAATCTTAGAGAGAGACACTCATTCAGACGGCAGGTCAAAGGTCAGCCATGCCGACCCTTCGCTCCGCTGTGCAGTCACCTACCCTTGTCCTCAGTCTTGTTGACCATATCCATGGCTGTGGTCAGGTCCCACATCTGGATGCTGCCGTTGGTGTGGCCAGTGAACAGGTAGCGCCGTGGCCGGGAGCCCATCCTGCTGGAGCCCTCACACTCTCTCACAGTGAACGAAGAGATTGTAGTGCAGTCTACAGCCTGGATCTCACATATTCTGAAGGAAGGGGTGGTGCAGATCAAAGGCGGCAATTACATACACCATACAATTGAACACTTCATTCATTTCCACCTTCAAAGTCACACAAGGAATATGTATCTAAAGTAGTCTTAAAATGGTCAAAGAAAGTTGACAGAAAAATCAAGTCTTGTCTCTCTGAATGAGAAAAACTTCTCACACTTTCGTTTGTTCTTACCTGAAATACAGATATGATTTAATCACAAAAGTCATCTTAGGAATAAGCAAATCTTCAAAACGAAGATGTGAGAAGCCAGAGAGGGAAAAGAAAAAGGGAGGGAAGGAAGATGAAAATAAAATACACCAATGTTAAAAAAAAAAATCTCTACAGTTCCTGTACACTATTTTACAATGTAAACCCACGAAGGCTCCAGATCCCTGAGAAGTAAAGCCGCTCAGGCAGGGTGAGAGGTGTGAGCAGAGTGAGGACAAGCAGCTAAACGCAAGGGAGGGGAGAGGGGCAAGAGGGGAGAGAGAAAAGAGGACAGGGAAAGCGGAGGGAGGGGAGGGGGACAGAGAGGAAGCAGCCCAGTGGACCAGGCCAATGAAGTAGTCCTGTTAGCCACACAGCCCTCACATGTTGGGCTCATCTTATCTGGAGTAAACTATTTCACCATGTGTGAGGCCTAAGTCATTTCTCCTTTATTTCAGTTAGTATAAGCTTTTTGGTTTTGTTTGTTTGTTTGTTTGGTTGGTTTTGATTTTTTGAGACAGGGTTTCTCTGTGTAGCCCGGGCTGTCCTGGAACTCACTCTGTAGACCAGGTTGGCCTTGAACTCAGAAATCCGCCTGCCTCTGCCTCCCAAGTGCTGGGATTAAAGGCGTGCGCCACCACCGCCCGGTGGTATACCTTTAAGAAAAGATGTATTTTATATGTATGTGTGAATGCCAGTATGTATGCCTAGAGCCTCAAGAAGCTAGAACAGAGCATTGGATTAGAGTTAAGGTGGTTGTGAGCTACTGGAAATTGAACCCCGCTTTCTGCAAAAGCAGCAACCATCTCTCCAGCACTCAGACTGAGTCAACAATTGTTTTTGTTTGTCAGGACAATAATCTTTTTCATTATTATTCAGATAAGAATTAACATTTATTTATATGTGTAAAGTCACTTAATTTTTTTTAGAAAAATCCTATTTCTGGTTTATTTTTAAATAAAATAAATAAACTCAATCCTATAAAGCAACTTCCACTTGTTCTTTTTGTTAATGCAGTTTCCCTCTCGATCTCTGAGTAACACAAAAGGGGACGTTAACGAGGAACACTTACGAGCCATGGCGTGTCAGAGGCAGAGTCCAGCTTAATAAACACTGGCAGCTTCTGCACTCAGTACACACTAATCACTGTACAAATTCCTTTTCTTAAAAAAATATACAAACAAAACCTGTGGACACATTCACCAGTTTCTAGAATTCATTCATGAATTACTAATGACCATATGTTATCTCTGATGGAAATAAAACCTATCATTGCTCAGTTTATTCATTAAAACACCATGTAACTAGAGACATGCCAAATAAAGTTAAATGGGTAACTTTTAAAAACATCAAAAACACTAGCAACATTTTAAAAAATATCTGTCTGCTTAATGCCCACTGCTAGGAATTTTACTTGCTCATTTGCCTGGCATGTAGAAAAAACAAAAACAAAACCCCAGCAAAACTAGACCCAATCATTTTCAAAGTTAAACAAAACCGCATAAGGCTCAGTTTTACACACGTCCACTGTGGTCAGGGTTGACAGGGCCTCTGTTATCTTCACTTCACCATATGACGCATGTTCCAGACAGTGAAACCCTAGTCTGTCAGACAACCGATGAGGTCACTCAAGGTTAATTTACATAGTCACTACAGGACAAGGACGCTATCAGAATTTAGTGCAACTGTCTGCCATGAAATCCACTGAGATCGCCATTGGGGGTGGGGGGGGGGAGGGCTTGAAGACAAAAGAAGAAAAGAAGGTCCTAACATAACAGCACTCAGAACCAGTGTGGACCCCTGCTCTGCAGACACAGGGCACAGAGAGTTAGGCCATCCCCTGGGAGAATGAGGACAAATGTGAACCGAGAAAGCTGCAAATTGGGAGCTATGGCCGAGTTAGGCAGGTTATGTTACCATCAGCCAAAGATGACTGGCTTCCTTCCTTTTGTTGTACATAGAGATGGTTAGTCAATCTGTAATGGCCCATCTGAGAGACACACTTAATGAATATACACTTGCGTGTGATGGGAAATGTTCAAATCCCAAGGCTCCTTGAGTTTGTTTTCTCTAACTGGCAGTGCACTGTCGAGTCCCCCTTTCTATAGGTAACCAGCATGACGATGTCTGTGTTGATGTGTCCAGTGCCTTCCACCTCTAACAGAAGGCACCTGCATTCTGGAAGACAAAGGCAATTTCTGAATACACATGTCCTTCTCAAGTGTCACCTTTTTCCGGTCGATGACAACCTGACAAACAGCTTGTTGGTGATGGGAACAACTTTCTGAATAAACACTTGTTGATCATCTCGTTCTCCAAAAGGCCCTGTGTCAGAAGAGGAAGAGGACAAGAATGAGGAATGGTTTCATTTTATACAAGCACATTAATACTAACATTCCTCACCTCAAACAGTTCTCATGCATGACGTGGCACAAGCCCTACGTCAATGTCATACACAAGCTCAAGGCAAAAGTAGGCCAACCCACATTCAATTTCACAATAGAAATACATAATATTTCTTTTTTAAATATTTCTTTCTTTGTGTATGTGTGTTTATGTTCAGGTGTGTCTATGAGTGTGTCTATGTGTGTCTGTGTGTGAGTGTGTGTGTGTGTGTGTGTGTGTGTGTCACAGTGCTCACAATTGGTTTTAAGGCTTATATATTATAAAGTAAGACAGCAAGAGGGCAGCCCTGACAAGATTCTCCCTTGGGGATGCTGAAATGACCTGCTGTTCCAGCTCCTGCCTGACTCTGCTTCAACTGATGCTGTTTCCAGAGACTTGTTTCAAAAACAGCTTTAGAAAAGACTGCTAATCCCCAATGACCTGGGTTGATCCTGCCTTTCAGATGGGTCCAATCAGGGCTTCAGTTACATTCTGAACTTTCTCAACACATAAAGACTGGATAACAAATAATGCCAACCAGCTTTGGCTTAACCATTTTTCCAATTTTGTTTTGGGACCCAAACAGGAACTCTTCACCCCAATTCAGCAGGAAGCAATTATAAGAAGACTGTTGTCCCAATTTCTTAAGTTGTGGTGGATGGTTTTGGTTATTTTATAAACTATAGATATGCTGTTGTTTTAAGGGATAATTTACAAGTAAAGTTTTGGACAGGAGGATAACTAGATAGAGAGCTTAGACTCAAGGATTTCCATTCTTCCTTTCCTCTTCTCTTTCCTTCTTTCTTAGGTAAACGAAAGGAGATTGAAAAGAAAAAGGGGGATATAGTAATACTAAAAATTAGATAAATAAGGATGATTATTAAATCTACTATTAAAAGCATATTACAGCTATACTATTACATTGGTAGAGATCTTTATATTTTGATGCAGACTTGAGGTTATATTTTGTTACACTGATACAAAATTTTGTATATTAATACAGATTTAGTGTTTTTGTTAGTATAAATCTTTGTATATTGATCTAGAATTTAAGATTAATTTTGCTACTCTTAGATAGGCATTGTATTTATGCAACTCACTTAAAATCCAAGGTTTAGTCTCAGTCCTTTATGACAATTAAGTAATGAAAGTTGACAAACTCAGTCATGTTAGATACTAGTCTGGATTATCACAAAAATATACTCCCTGAGTTATACAGACAATATATTGTCTGGAGACAGACAATGTTTGCTTGTTCAGATATGCTATGGGTGGATGGTCTTCAAAATCATCAGAGATCCACAGAATATGGTATGTAGAATCATTTCATCATTAAAAGGTCTTTTGACTGTGCGACAGTTCTGCTCCTAACAGTACCCCCATCCCACTTCAAGGAAGACCATAAGCATCAATGCCTTCAATTGTGGCAAACTAGCCGCTGGGCAAGGAATGCCAACTTTATCCGCAGACAAATGCTGTCTAAAAGGACAAATGGATACAGGATAATCATCTGTTAAGCTCTGCCAAGACAGAGTAAGCCAGTCCTTCATAATTCTTGCTTCAGTTAAGGTCTATCAGCTGTTCTGGGCCAGAAGGCTGAAGATAGATGCTCCAACGTTATAAGGAATATTGGGGACTGTCCAGGCGGTAAGATGTCTCTAACATTTCTATGATTTTTTTGGAAGCTACATCCACATGCTTCCATCATACTCAAAATTTTTTTCCCTCAGATGTCTGATGGGGTTGAACACTAGATAATTATAATCTTACAATGAAACTTAAGTTATTTAGGATTTAAGATGCTTTCTAGGTCTAAAAAGATGGTTTTTGGATAGTAATACAAGTTAAAGGATGATTTAGGTATAAATCATCTATATAATAAACTGGATATTACAAATTTCTTACAAAAATGTCATGTCTTACAATTTTCATAATTATTTTAATTGTATTTAATTTATATCTTTGAGAAAATGAGCCTTTTATGGGAATTAAAAAGTGGAATTGTTGAGGTTTGGTTTTTTTGTAAGTGTGGGCCCCAAGAACTGGTCACCCATAGACGAGAGTTTGAACAGAAACCCAAGTGAGCTATGTGACCTTGCCCCCAAATTATATCTGACTGGTAAATAGAGATGCTGACAGCCATAGCCGGGCAGAAGAGACAGGCAAGTTTCGGGTTCCTGGGCTTGGGGTCTGATGAGAATCACGAGGGAGAGAAGGTGAAGGAGGAAGGAGTAGCCATGGGGTAGTCGAGTCATGAAAACATGGCCCTGAAGGCTAGCCGACTGGAGTTAAGAGGAGCCCAGATGAACATAGTAAGTAATAACTCGGGGTTATAATAGGAAAGCAGACTCTAATAACATAAAGGGTAGACATCTGGCCAGCTCTTTTGCTGATTAAGGCTTATTGAAAATATAAAGGTTGTGTACGTCTTTTATGCGGGAACTAAATGATCAAAGACGGGGCAGAAACCTCAGATTGGGATGAAGACTTTCTACAACTGAGGCAGTAGAGGGCACTGGATCCCAAAGAGCTGCCAACGTGCATTCCAGGAATGGCTCAGGCCTTCCGTCTACTCACTCCCACAGATACTTCAAAACTGTATTTTATGCATTAAAGACTTATAATCTGAGGGTAAAAGTCCTTGAGGATCTGTATTATCGACACCGGAAGGACCCTTTGAGGACATGCTTAGACTCTGGTGCCTTAGAAGAAGGCTTGAGAGTATAGATCCCATACCTAGCAATAAAAGGGGTGAGAGCCGATATGAAGTCACTTTTTATGTTCCTATCACTGCTTTGAAAGCCTACATGCAAACCTGTAACATCTTCTGAAGATCAACTGTAGCAGAGTACAATGGGGCTGCTAAGGGGCCTCAGCAGCTCAAAGCACTTGTCACCAAGCCTGGTGATCTGAATTTGATCCCCAGCATCCTCACAGCAGCAGAGAACTGATGCCCAGTAAGTTATTCTTTGACCTCCAACATATGTGCTCAGGCAAGAGTGCATGCATGCACAGCATTTGCATGAGTGTACATACACACACACACACACACACACACACTTGTTCAAAAGACTTTCAAATTTAAAATACAAAATTCCCACATCATTCTTGGCCGTAGATTTCCATTTTTGAAGACGCCTACCAATGTCATTTCCAGAGGAATAGCTGCCATGGCTCTCAGTCTCCTCCAAGGACAGGATCTTGAACGACGCTAAAGGAGTGGAACCTGGCTGCGTGGAGATCATCCCTCTGAATCGTGTCACTGTCCAAGTGCGGACATGGTTATTGTCGGCACACACTAGGAAAAAAAGAGCACAGTATGTCACCTCCCCACTCTGAATGTCTCTTCTTTTACATCAAACAGATCATAGTACATTTGAAAAGGCAGGTCGCAGATTTATCTCAAAACTGTACTCGATTTACATATAGTAAGCCAAAGTGAGAGAAGTGGGTCTGGGAAGGCAACCAAGTGAAGATACTTGTTGCCAAGCCTCAAGACCTGAGTTCCATCTCTGGACTCACATGGTAAAAGGTGAGAACTGACTCCTACAAAGTAGAGAGACCTCCATGGTCAGGGGAGGCTTGTTTCTCTTCACCAGACTCCAGTGTGGTCCCAGTACCAGTCTCAGAGGACTCACAACTGCCTATAATTCCAACTCCAGGGAATCTGATGACCGATCCCTCTGGTCTCTGAGGGTAGCCAAACATGACATGACATAGACATTCACATTTAAAACACTTAGCCAGATGTCATGGCACACACCTTTAATCCCAGAACTTGGAAGGCAGAGCCAATTGGACCTCTTGAGTTCTAGGCCAGACTAGTCTAGATGGCGAGTTCCAGGATAGCCAGGACTTCATAAAAAGACTCTGTCTCATAAGCCACCACAAAGGTGGTGAATAATAATAATAATAATAATATGTTTAATTAAAAGATTTTTAGAAACCTAACCAGAATGTTTATTTACTGTATATCATTTTTCCCTTTTTTATAGAAACAATGCCCAGCTCTAATAAAGACTCTAATGTGACTACAAATGAGAAATAAATAATTATCCTCTAAGATGTGTGGAAAGTGTTGGTCACCAGTTTACAGTTACTCCTGGTTTAGGCAGACTATTTAGGGTCTGAGTAATATAAAACACCCCTCTCTCAAGCTTAAAAAGCTTTTCTACAATTATGTCTTACAGAATTTTGCCTTGCTTTTGTTGCTGCTAATTTCTGAGTAGGAATGCTATTAAATGACCATACAGTGATTGCTTCCCAAACTCTCCCCCCATTCTGTTCTAAATGAGCATGCTTATTAAAAAGGTGTACCCTAAAATATTACGTCATCCAGGTAAGAAGTATACTTTTCTGCTTGCTTTAATGGGGGGTGGGGGGTGGAATTAACTTGCCATTTGTGATGATTTTAGAAATGTCTGTGAATGCTAGGAATGTAAAACTTCTATACAAACATCACAATTCCTATGGCATACAATATCAGTTTTGTATTTTAAAGCAAACTTTAGAAAGAAACTTGGAGAATACCAAGAAATAATTTGTGTACTTTTTAACAGTATAATGAAATGCCCAGTTCTCAGGCCAGTAGTGAGTACAGGAGATGCAGGTGAGGCATTTAACCGGTACTGTGGGAAAGGATCCCCTGGCTTCACTAAGCTTAGCAGGACTGAGAAGACAAAGGACTGAAGTGATCCTGGATGACTCAAGTGTTGATGATGGAATCCTGTTCATAGTCCTCCTGCACAGCCCATTTCAGATCCTAGGATGCATACCACAGAAAAAGCACATGGCTGCATTTATGCCAATAGCCACCAGGGGGCAGAAGGGCTGAGAACACAGATCACTGCTGACATGTGCTTTAAACCGGGTCTTTAAATCCAGACCTAAACATAGAGCATTTTCCAGCATCGTTCGGAGAACACACAACTAGTGCTGTGGAACTCAGCTTCTAGGAGGAGGTAGATGACAGGCAAATCAATAACAACCACACGGTAAGCCTGTGAGGAACACACAGGAGATTCTAGCTGACAAGGTTACTTTTACACAGACTGGGAGACCTTACTGAGGAGAGTGTGAGGACAGAAGGGTAAAGCAACCAAACAAGTATGTGGAAACAAAATACGGCAAACAAAACAAGCAAGAGCAAAGAAGTCTGAGGCATTTTTACAAACTAGGAAAGCTAACAGCTTAAGAGTCTCGTGATCCAAAGAAAGAAGGCTGGCACGAGACAAAATTCACATGTACAATCAATCATATTTACTTCATTATCCAAATTCTTAAAAGTTTTGTGATTATAGGGAACTATAAACCCACAAAATGTAACTTTCCTCACATAATTTTATATTGTTATGAATTTTAAACATAAAGTAGTCAACTAGCAAAATACACATCTAAGTCTTTAGCTTAAAACTGAAGATAACAAAATAAATTTATATTAAAGTTCAAACAGAAACTTTTGAAACAGAAAAATCTTCTCAGCAGTGATCTGATAAGCATCTTGAAATGGAATATACCACAAGAAGAAACTACTAGAGAATTAACAGAAGATACAGTATTTCCTACGTTTATGTCCAGTACATCCAGACAAGTCAAAGCCACACTCCTTCAGTTTTAGGATGCAGCATAAACCACTCCACTTCCTCTCCCAGCCTGAAGCATCCGTCACAGGAGACGAGGAGTCATGTTGTACCTGACACCAGATGCTTCTCTGACAGCATGATCTTGGTCACAGGGCTCCGGTGAACGGTGAACGTCTGGAAGAGCTGAGGCCCTGAGCCGACCGTCTCCGGATGCTGTACAATCACTCGCACAGCTCCAGAGCTCGTACCATAGGCGATCTCGATCCAGTTTCCGCTGACACCTACGAGCGCAGGTTAAAGGAATGAGTTATGTAATGATTGAAACAACGCCTGACTGCGAGCCTCCGTAATGACAGAGGCCCAGTAGAAACCAGAGCTTGTGACCAAAAGACTCAGCAAACAGCTCAAGGCTGCTCAGTCTGTCCTTCCTTTACGCATCTTTCTTGACCTTTCACTCTACAAGGACCGCTCCCAGCCCTCCCGCACCGCACTGTCAGGTTTTGCTGTGGTGATTACACTAATTCTATGGATGTTCCTGCCTACCTACCTTTGCTCCTTATTGACAAAACTGAATCACCTTTCAGAGTGCCTGAGACATGGTACCAACTCAGTCTCAATCTGTGCTGCCCACCAGAACCTCATTCCATAGCAGCATTCTGCTCAAGTATGCTGGGGGTGACCTTAGCGCTTACTTCTGCTATGGTACCGAGCCATCCTTCCAAGTGTCACCTACACTAAGAGTGTCAAACCCCACGCAGTGGGACAGGCACACTTCTTACAATGCTCACACCACACTGATGACCCTTCTGCTTCTTCCAATCTGCCCTACCTCAGCTGAGGTTTCACATTTTTCTTTTCTTTTCCTTCCTATTTTCAAAGGCTTGTTTTTGTTTTATGTGTATGCCTGCATTACTTGCATGCATGTCTGTCCACCAGCTACATGCCTCGTATCCTTGGAGCCAGAGGAGAGCACTGCAGCTCCTGGATCTGCCACGTGGTTGGCTCTAGGGACAAAACCTGAGTCCTCTGGAAGAGCGACCAGTGCTGAAGCTAAGCCATCATTCCAGCCCTGGTAGCTTTTCTTAGACTGGTACCACATCCCATCACAAATCAAAAGACAGGCAGACACTGAATGCTAGCAAGCCTCACGGGTAGACAACTGTGGGCTTCACTTCCTGAACACCCGTGAAAGCCACCAGTCAAAGGGCCGAGCAGAAGACTGGGACACCCCAGCCCATTGGAGAGACCCCATCTTCATACCCTCAAAGTCTTGCCAACGTGAGGAAGGGTTTTTTTTTCCTTTGGGTAGTTTGACTTCTAAAACTTTCCCAGTTTCACCTCTAATTAAAAATTAGATTGGGGGAAATCCATACTTCATTACACTCAGTCTAGAGTAGAGCTCGGCAAGCTTTCTCTAAAGAAACAAGTAGTCATTAAGTATTCCAAATTCTGCCTTCCACTGTGTCATAACCTCTTAGCTCTACCACTGAAAGCAGCCAAGGACAATGCACAGAACAAATGAAAGAGAGAGCAAGAGAGAGTCAGAGACAGAGAGAGAAGGAAGGAAGGCAGACAGGGAGACAGACAGGGCTAGCCTGAGTGTCCCAAGTCTTCAGTCATTTCAGTGCGGACTACAATTCTTTTGTGCTGATGATTCTCTTATCTAATGAATCCAGTCAAGTGATGCCATGGACAGGCAGCACATCCAAGCACATGGTCTGTCCCCAGGCACATGTGAACATGTGAGTGTTTCTCAGCATTCTCTCCTCATTACAGGGTATCTTCGAGATCAGTAAACTCATAAATGCATGCAGTGTCAAGAATGCCCAAGGCTGACCATGTCGTGTACTGACTTGTTTTGGGGGTGAGGTAAACACTCAGTGCAGTGATGGCATCATTGGAAGGGTCGTGATAGAGCTCAGTGACAAGGAGGTCATTATCCTTCATCCGCAGTGGGAACTTCTGCATGTCTGCAGACAAGAACACATCTAGTCAGAACCACAGAGGGTTAGGTCTCCATGCCCTTGTGTATAAAGAATGCGCAATGCTCACCTATGTAATATATTGATCCATTGTTGCATCCCAGGAGGAGGAAGGAGCCTGCAGTGTCATAGCTGGTTATCGGGACAACGTCCTGCACCTGATACAGTGAGATTTTTATGTGTTAGGAAATTCTACTTGCCGCTCCAGCTTCCTCAGGGCTTTCATTCTTTCAGGTATCCCAATACCCAACTTCAGGAAGCTTACACAACGAGCTGTGTTTACGCCCATGCAGCTTTGACGACACAGCCTGTGCTCTCTGAAGTCAGATGTGTCACCTCTTGTTGCTACATGTGGTAACTACACCACAGGCTCTGGAACTGGAAGGCCAGGCACCCCCCCATTCCCCTATGCCATATAAAGTGCCAAAGCCACACGGTGAATAAGTAGAGCTAGTGGCCAGCACAGGTGATGTCAGACACATGCAGCTGCCTGACAGCCTGCTACAACTTCTTCAAGTGGACAGTGTCCTGTCTTACTGTCCTTAGGAAAGATTCTTCTAGGAAACAGCAGAAGCAAAGATCCCTCATGTCTTGTTTCCAGGTACTGGAATTAAATAGCATCCCTTCAAAGCAATCGGTCTGGTTTGCGAACAGGTAACCACGTAAATCCAAAGGACTTAAGTCACCACAAGGAAGGGAGGGAGGGAGGGAGGGAGGGAGACAGACAGACAGACAGACAGACAAAGTGGCGGCAGCAGCAGGTAAAGGGGTGGACAACTCTCTACCATCATGCCAACAAGGCTGTAAAAATCCCTAATGATTCAGTGTTCTGAAGCTACTTATACAAAGGCCAAGATAGACACCTCAGCAATTAGCACTGCTCCAAGGAGTGAGCACGTCTCAGGCTTCTTTCCCTGAGGAAAGCAAGGATAAGATGTATATGTAATCTGCTTCATGT
The DNA here is from genome assembly GCF_011762505.2 of Arvicanthis niloticus. Lineage (NCBI taxonomy): Eukaryota > Metazoa > Chordata > Mammalia > Rodentia > Muridae > Arvicanthis > Arvicanthis niloticus. The sequence continues at coordinate 62,295,574 of NC_047667.1, forward strand.
GTGTGTTTGCTTTAAGTGCTACAACCTACCTAACAAAGCATTTGCTGTCTGCCTCCCACAGAAAAGTAAAACTAAGAGACAATTCTGGTGTGTCGTGCCCAGAAGCAGGGTATGGAGTGTGATCCCAGGGGACAGAAGGGGTTGTCATTTCAGCAGAGGTTGGGGAGGAACCAGAGAGCAAGAGGGCTCTGGGACTCAACACTAAGAAGAGAAGAAGGGCAAGGCAGAGCCTGGGTCCACTCTAGCTACATCACAGGCACCTGGGATTAAAGCTCTCTCTAAGCTGCTCACACACAGACTGCTCTGCTGTGTGTACACCACAGCTTCACAGTCATGAGAAGCACTAGGGCATCTCTGCAGGACCCTGGTCAGGGCTCTCTGAGAACAGGCAGCATCTCATGTGGCATGCTACTGCCCATGCTTCTGAGCTGGAAGTCAAACTGTCAGAGTGAAGGCACCTTGCCTGCCACTCACCCTGCTCTGGCCCCAGCTGGCCGGACCTGGCCAGCTCCAGTACTACAAGACAACTTCCACTCCTACGTAAGGGTCTCCACAGCAGGAAGCAGAATGGACTCCGAGTCCTCTGGAGCCGTGTTTTCCTGTAAGACTGGAGCTTCTGAGGCTCACCTCAAGAAAATGCTGTCATCTGCTCTGCAGGAAGATGGGTTTTGTGGTAAGATAAATCAAGTAATCTTCCCCTGCTCAGTCCAGCCTACTCTAAGGCCACAGTGTTTACTCTGGGTCCTTGGGCAGGGTCAGTAGCTCCTGCTCAAACTCAACCTCCACTGTTAGAGGCCCAGGACAGGTTGTCACTGAGCCACGTAACTGTAAGGTCTCCACGCCCTCACAGTGATGTATGAAACATTCTCTGATCCTTTGAGAGGCAAAGTACGTACATGTGGCTTTCAGGACTAATGTCCACAGAATTCTCCATATTCTGATAGGAGAATAAAACTTGTAATCAATCGTTGTTTAAATCTAATTCATGGATTTGGGAAACAATGATGCTTACACGGTGCTCTTTCTGCCATGTTACTTAGGCTGAGCTACCTACTTGACAACACTGAAGAATGCTTTCTGACTAACACCGCTCTGTGACATGGTATGTGTGTGCTACGCTGTATGAGAAGGGGTGACTAAAAAAAAATGAGAAAGCCCTATTTTTTAATCTCCACTAGATTGGTTTTTTAGAACATTTCATCAACATTTTAACTAAGGCAGAGTTGAGAAGCTAGTAGAAAAATCTAAATTTTTCAGTGTTTTTAAGGTTAAATGCAGATGCAATGCTTACTTGATTCATCTGACTCTAATATTCAAACACATTCTGACTACACATCTAAAGTAAAGAACTTGGGGGCTGCCCTGTGCGCTTCCTCTGCTATTTGTGGCTAGAATGTTGCTACAGGCCAGATCAGAAGCTAGTCAACCAGTGTTGCAGCAGCCTGGAAGCCAGCCTCCAGTCAGAGCTGTCTGTTGAGCTCTACAGACAAGGCTGAGGCATCACAGTAGACCAGGTCTGCAATGCACTAGGGAGAAATCCAGCTGGGTTACAAGGCCAGTTTGCTATGTAAATGCACAACTTTCTCAGGTCTTTCTGGAATGTGCAACAAATCCACATGTCAGACGTGGTCTTCAGCCACATCCGTCCATCCAGGCATCAAGAGTCAGGCGATACACAGACAAAACACCCAAGGCTAAGACCCACAACTGGTCACTGGAATGAGTCTCTGGATGTCAAAGCTATTCAAACCTTTATGCTTAGTTCTAACAACAGTCGAAGGCTGATGGGAGAATAAAGGATCTGCTCCTTTCCTTCTAGGATCACAGTACGGCACATCCCTGTGTGGACGGCATGCTCCACTCCAATACAACTGGCACAGAGCAGAATTCCCCTAACTCAATCCTCCCTGCAGGGGCACCAGCACAATCCTGACAGTGCTCTGTCTCGGCTGGGTTGGCGCCTCTCCACTGACCACCACTGCAATGCCTTTGCCCCATTTATCACAATACCTTTTATGCAGATCAAAGTTCTTCATCTTCACTGAAATTCACACACTTTCTCCACTACATTCTCATACCTGAGGTTCATCCAGTGTTACCCAGTAATCCTGCTCCTCAGTCCGAAGGTCCCAGGACTGTTCCTCACATGTGTCAATCGTGTCACATTCCCCCATGGCCTGTCACTTAAATCAACCCTTCACCTCTGCCGAGCGAGCATCTTGTCATCTGGCTTTCTAGTCCTGACACCTATATGCCCACACAGATGTCCCTAGGGTTCCCATTCATCAGTATACATGCTGGATTCATTCCAAGACTTCACCATACCAAAATCTTGTATGCACAAATAGAACAAGACGTAGTGTTTGCAGGTCGCCTCTGTGACATCATCATCTTTAGACTACCCAGCACTATCTAATGTGAACATCATGAGATTAGCTGGGATCCATATTGTTCAGGAACGATGAAGCTGTTAATGCTGTTTTGGAACATTCTTCATCCAGCTGGCTCAATCTCTGGCTGCACTTTCCAGTGGATGAACAGGGATGAACAGGCCCCAGTGTGAGAACTGCTCTAGCACTAGCTAGGGCTCAGCCTTCACGGCTTCCACCTTCTTCCTTTTACCTTGTCAACCTGCTCAAGTCCCTTCCAGCCCCACATCTCTGCATCTTCCCTGCCTTCCCAGAACTCTCGTGTTATCTTGCTTTCAATAACCTTGCCAGCATTGTATTTTCTCAACATTGACACACTGTGCTCACCTGCATGAAGCTCGCCCTCCATCAGGCCAACACCACACTTTCTTCCCCTGCATTCCTGTCCCAGTTCTCAGTACTAGTGGATCACCAGGCCATGAAAAGTTCATGATTCACAGTGCCTGTGATCCTCGGTAGCACACGCTCATGTCCACATACATCTGCCCATCCCCCTCTCCTCTGTGCTCCCCATTTCCCACCTTCCTCATTCCTGGAGAACATGCCACCTCCATCCTTCCAGCCTGCAGAGCCCCTCTTCACCTACAAGCTCAAGCTTCTCCTACACTATGGGAAAAAGCACAGTCCGTAAGTGTGGTTAGCGTAGGAGACAAACAAAGCAAAAACGCTATCTTCAAATTATTACTTTGAGAGCCCTAACGTTCCCCCATTTTCTTCAGTCCTGTCTCATTCTCCTTAGGCCCTGGAAGGCGTTTAGCTGACTACTTACTGTCTCTACACAGCCTATCTATGTCCAGACTCATCTGTGCTTCCTTCCACTCAGTAAATAAAGTTTGCTTCAATTCCTATGCACACAGCATGGCTCTTAAAAATCTCAGAGAGATGGAAAAAAAATGCCAAGACTCAGTTTAAAACTATCATTGTATAAGTAAAACAAACTCCCTTTAAAACAGTTAGATGTCTATGTACTCACGGCTGGCAGGAACTCGATAGGAAGGGACACTGTTTTCCTTGTGGAAGGAGCATTGACTGAGACTAACCTGCCAGTGCTGCGTGACAGCATTCCACACACCCACTTTCCCTGTGTGACTCGTGGCCACCAGCTGGTTCCCAATGAAGAAGAGAGCGTCTACAGGAACACCGAGGCTGAACACACCTTAACCGGAAAAGCAAACACAGATGTCAGTCCAGCACATCTTATAACTGCTCACAGCCTAGATTAAACATCCCCAGGTTACTACAGCCTACTGCCCGTGTGCTGTGATCAATGGGGCCAGAACTGAGGCAGCACCTGTACATTCTTACATTTCCATTATGAAACCTGAGAGCAGAGTCAGCTGGGCAATCTCACATAGCTATCTAGTGTTGTCTCACGATGTGGCTCTCAGCCCTAGTTCACCATAACCACCACCTGACAGGCAGGAAGAGAAAAGACTCCGGGACTATGCCAGACCCAGTAAAACCTGCTAGGAATTTAGAGGTAGCCTGCTCATGGACTAGATCTTGGGGAAACCACTGACTAAAGGCACATACTTGGCAACTCAACTATCTGAAAGGTATCTAAAAAAATGCAGAAATAAAGTAACAGAAGACCAAAACATCACACTGTATTCAAAACAAGCATTTAAATCTTTAACCATTTCCCAGTATTTACATTTCAATCGAATTAAAAAGAAACGGTATAAAGCAAGAAGCTTTCTGAAAGAACACAAGACAACTCATTTTACCAAGATTCACAGTTTAGTAGAGGAAAGCACACTCTTCTCTACTACAGTGCACAGAAACAGAAGGGAGTGCAGCCAGACAGTCATCAGAAGGGTAAAGGAGCCAAGGAAGGGCTGAGGGAAGAAAGCCATGGGAGCTGGGTTTTCCAAAGGACTTCAGGTGCCACCAAGCTGGAGAATCAGAAAGGGGAAGCTAAAACTAAGAAAGGGGCGTGTGGTCTAAGGGACACTCCCACTAAGGTGAGAGTTAGGCTTGTGGCTCCTCTCAGATGGCACACAGAGCCTATCACTGGCCTGTCTCCAGCCATGTCTGACAGGCTCTGAGACCATCACCACTGGCATTTCCTGTTCTTCCGACATCATCTAAGAAGAGCTCACACCATGGCCCACTCATCACTCTCACCGCAACAATGGTATGATCTAAAATGATTTATTTGAGAAACATTTTCTGGAAATGTCTTTTAATCCAGTCACTTGTAAATCTGAGTCCAATCTCTAAATCTTGCTTTATTTGGACCATTATTAAAGAAGTGCCTGTGTATCAATGTGAACAATCTTTTTTTAACATTTAGTCACCAAAACAAAGACTCAGGAGGCCTTAAAGAACTCAGGGGTAAAACAAAGTGTGCTTTAAAAAACAAAAGCCTGAAAAGATGACTGTTCCTCCTGGGCCTCAAAGCAGAATTGAGTGTCTCCTTCTTGTTCAAGTCCATACTATATGAGAACAGAAGACAGCACACAGCACCTTCAAAGTTCCACAGCAATCTTGAAGAAAGCCATGGGGCCAGTGAGAGCAGAGGAAAATGCAGCCAGTGCAGGCCTGACAACCTGAGTTAGAGCCACAGAGCCTAGAGTGGAAAGAGAAACCAATTCTCACAGACCTGTCCTGACCGCAGATGCCCACACACATGCTCACACCTGCACTCACTCACACTCACATCTTGTTTTTAATATCAGAAACAAAGCAGTAAGAAAGATGACAGAAATGGACAAACATGAAACTCAGAAGAAAACATCAGTAGTCCTGTTACACATTCAAGTGTTTGCAAATAAATACATATTTACATGACAGGCACATGAGTATATCACCTGCCAGCCAAGACAGAGCAAAATAAGCTACAGGACACATATAAACTGCACTTCAAAGCAGAAGGTACTAATTCTACATCATCCACAATTATTTACATAGCAGTACTATGGGTTTGAGGCAGGGCAACTTTTAAAAACAACTGAAGCCAACTTCATTCAGTTCTGCTGCAGAAATTAAAGCAAGCTGATTTTCCTCCTGAGAAGGGTGAGGTTTGGGGAATTCAAGAATAACATCGTGAGTAGTCTTCAGAATTGAATGTGTCACTCCAGCTTAGCCTCAAGGATCCTAACCACTGTTGGCAGAAAAGGCAATAGCATGAGTGTGCAGAGTTCTACCTCGGCTCCCCTGCTGAAGCAGTCCTTGTCTGAGTCAGAGGGCAGGGGTCCAGCCTTGGGAGAGCCTATCATGCACCCATCAGCCCAACCATTTGTCTGGATGGTAAAATGCCAAAGAACAGCAGCCAACAGATGGCTACCTTTACAGGCATGGACAAATCACTACAGGGCCAGGTCCTCCTGAGGCTCCCTACCACGCTGCCCTCTGCAAATAGAGGCATCATCTCCACTCAATAGCACTTGAAAGGAGAGAGTGAGTCATGAGTAACTTGTTGTCTGTCTGTTTACCAGCTGGCTCATGTTGAGGCCCACACTCTGCCTCAACTCTTTTCTCAACACTTTTGGCTAAGTGCTCTGGTTAAGAGAGAGTGTGGCTCTTGGAGCAAGAGACGCGAAGAATGGAGACAAGACAGGGTGTGATTCAGTCTCTTCTATTTTCTCAAGTCTCCCTTATTGAAGGGAATTCTGAGGTATTTATATACACAAGCAGGAGAACACAGGTGAAAACACTTTACCACGTGCACCATACAGCTGAGGTCACTAAACAGCAAAACAAGCTATGTGGGATAAACAATATATTTATCAGAGTGTGCTTCAGCTGTTATAGGCTTTTGACAACCAAGTCTTTCATCAGGGTATATGGTTCCAGATGGCTGCAAAGTTGATCTAGCCGCTTTCTACTAAAGTCAGCTCCCAACAGGCTCAGTCAGGTCTCTATTGCTGAAATAAACACCACAATCAAAAGCAACTTGGAGAAGAAAGGCTCTATTTCACCTTCCAGCTTGCAGTCCAACATCCTAAGAAGCTGAGGCAGGAACCTGGAGACAGAACTGATACAGAGGCCATGGGGAAACATTACTTTCTGGCTTGTTCCTTATGGCTTGATCAGATGCTTCTTAAATATCCCAGAGCCCCTGTCCAGGGGTGGCATTACCTAGATCCTTCATATCAATTAACAAGAAAATGTGCCACGGGCTTGCCCATAGACCAACCTGGTGGGGGCATTTCCCAATTGAGGTTCTCACTTCCCAAATGACTCCAGCTTATGTCAAGTTGACATAAAACTAGCCAGTACAGCAGGATGCCTTTAATGTTAAAATTTGTTTTCTAACCAAAGGGGGAAGGTTATCCTGTTAAACACGATACATGATGTTCACCTATTCCATACTTTAAAACAGTAACAGCAAAACTGGACAAAATATAAGAAGGCACTTTTAGGCAATGTACAAAAGGCAGCAGAGGACTCGAGATGTGGGCAACTGTGTCTTCCTGCTCCGGGCACTCCCATCAGCACACAGAGGTGGATGCACACTGCTGGGTGGGATGGGGAAGCAGCATAGGGATCTCACTAAGGTCACCCAGGTACAAATGAAAGGGGTGCTGTGGAATGGTGGGAAGTCCCAACAGCCACAGTACATTAGGTGCTTCCACCTCAGAGTGGCATGCCTAGCCACTAGAAGACCTCTGACACTCTGAGAGGAAACAAGGAAGGGAGGGAGAAGGTGGAGAAAAACAGATTTGGTATCTAACATACTGCTCCCCAAAACAAACAGAACAAGCCTATTTCAAGGAGGGTGTCAGTTGGTATTTGTTGCCAGCTACAGAAATTCAGTTTCAAGTGAAATGAATACTCTGAAGATGTCCGCTGATGGGCGTGAATACCTCCTAACACTGTCAGATGTGTGACCACGCTGACTCCAAGGCCAGGACACATTTCAGCTGGGGAGTGAATGGTTTACTAAATCTGCTTAACTCAGTAAGCCAACATTTTCCAACTGATCAGCACAGGTGCTACAAACCACTCAAAGAACAAATCAGACTGGGGATCTCAACTTAGCAGACTTAGGAAAGTTTCATGATTCAAGTGCAGGGTTCAAGAGAAAGAGCCACAGTTTTTTGAAATTATTATTTACAACAATGTAGTAACAACTGCTTATCATTTCAGGCCACCTTGTCTTTACATAGATCAATAAAAACAATGTATCACAGCAAACTAAATATAGAAATAGACTTAGGAATTACAGAAGACATCAGTACAGTGGTTGCTGCATGTGCACAAGGGCCCAAGTTCAGGTCCCCAGCACACACTTGAGAAGAGAGAAAAATGTTCTGCATGCCTATGTCCTCACTCTAGTGGTAGGGGAGCGGAGACAGAGGGATCACTGTGTTTGTTCATCAGCCCAGGCAAACTCAGGCAAACTCAAGGGAATAAGGGAGAAAATGAAGGAGCAGGACACCCCACATTTTTCTGTGACTCAACAGACAGGGACATGGGCATGTGCACTCACACAGATATGCATGCATACATACGCCAGTCACATGTACTCGAACACACAAAAATAAAAGTTTAAAAAGACTACAAAACTGTAACCAATATTACTTGTCTCAAAATTTTTCTTTTTGGAAAACACTTCTTTTCATTAAATGTGATTTGAATCAACATGCAATGAGTTTAGTATTTCTATCTTTATATCAGTAAGTACTAAAAATTCCAAGTTTAATTTCTAATAATATGAATGGCAATGGATAACAACCTCTACAAATACTTTTTGGTCTGGACTAACTTAAGAGAGCTTTGGTTCTGAGACCAGAAAAGTCTGAGAAATTTGGTTACAGAAGGCAGACAGCATGAGCTATTTACCCACCTTCAGAGAATACAAGTGGAAGGAACCAGCTGCCGCTGGATGGAGGTGCACCAGGCTCTACCTCAGTGCTTTCCTCTAACACAGCACTTCTCACAGAGGTGTGCTCTGACACTGGGCCCAAGAGTTGTAACAACTCCGGCCAGTTGTCACACTTATGACCAGTCTCTCCTAAACGCCAAACTTCCACAGGCAACAGCCAAGCACAATGTAAGAGTCCTACCAATTTCACTTCCACTTCCTCCATCCTGAACACTCCACAGGATGATGCTGCTTTCTGAGGCGACAGCCACCATTTTGTCCTTGTCTCCGTGAGGCCCTCCAACCACTTTTGCATTTAAAGCCACCCGTTCAATGGTCCAGTCCAGGTATGGGCTCGTAAACACTTGCTGCCATCCTGAAGACTCTTTGATTCTGTTAAGAACAGACATGCAGAGGAAACTTATTAGTGCTGGATGAGAAAAAGAACAGAAATCAACATGGCAAACAAACAACAAAGAGACCCATGTCCTCTATCCACCTCGATATACTGAATATCATTTTTGATATATCATCTACAAAGACATTATTCCTTATCCTATATTTATATATATAGGACATGTGTCCACAAAAAAAGATCTAGAAGACTGTATTTCTCCAAAAAATTAAAATTTTATAAAACACTTTAAAAATTCAAGGGAAAATGTTAAGACTGCTGAGGTTTGGTCTGTTGCTATGCACTGTAATGCTACATTCTATACCACAGGGTTTAGCTGCCTGCAGGCAAATCCTCACAGTTATAAGCTTTTGTTGTGCAAACCCTGTTCTTTAATTTAAAGCTATTGGGTAAATAAAAATGGTAGCCAATTACTGAAGAGATTAGAGGTGGTTGGGTTTTGAGTTACCTGTTACCTGGCTGGGGGTTGTAGGAGAAAGAGACAGGGGTGGGGGTGGGGGCAGACAGACACAGAAACAGACAAGAAAGGACATGGTGAGAGGAGGAAGCCTCCATGAAAGTTAGGTAAATTACCCCTACATCCAGTAATTGTCAAAGCCAATTAAAATTACCATGATCTGACTCTCAATCATCTATAAGCTAGACAGAGGTAAGTTTACATTACTTTATCTACATAAGATGCTGAGTTTCTCACGCTTTCCTACAAAAAGCCAAGGCTGTGTTCTGTATGATCATGGCCAACAGCAGTCAGCATTTGAGAAGAGTTTGGATTCTTTCCTGGTAGCAACCATATGATGTCACTAATGTGACATGGCAAGAACTGAAGTCTCTGATCCTCAGATGACATTACATCAAACACAAAATACCTCAGTCTCTGAAGACTGGTTTATACAGGTCCAAGCAGGACACTGGATATGCCCCCTTTTGTTCTCCTCCCCTCCCCCTGTCTCTATGTATTGAGACAGGCCTGAAGTAGAACTTACTGTGTAGCCCAGGCTGGTCTCCAACTCAATCTTCCTGCCTAAGACTCTCTCAAGAGCTGACAATATAGACTTGTACCTCCATGCCTGGTTCCCATTTTTAGTAAATTTCTCTGTCCTATATGAACTCGGGTCTTCTAGACTGGTCTTCTGTGTGAATGAACAGCAAGCCCCCAGGGTTATAGCCTGATTCTAGCATCATGATGAACAAGTCAGCAAAAGTACCATTTTAGTTCTGTCTAGCAGGTGAAAGGGCAGAGCTGCCCTTTACACTGTCATATGGTGGAAGCTAACATGGCTGGCCACTGGTAGGACCTGTGCTACTTAACTAACACATGCACAGGCACAGGCCACTGTTTCCAGATGTCTGCTCAATAATACAACTCACAAGGTACATAATTAAGCCTTATTTAAGCTTCGTCTTTATTTAAGCTTCAGAGCAATAAAGGGTCAAATTTACCAATTTTTCTCAAACATTGCAAAGGTCTGTAATTTAAGCACCCAAGGTCTGTAATTACCCTTTTCGGCCACCAGATGGGAGTGATGTATTAAGATAAACTTAAAACTACTCAGCCAATAAACTCTACAACTGACAACTAATATTAAGGAATAAAATGTGGACTTTTAGGCTCTCTCTCAGACTGAGCACAAAGCAGGGATGGTCCACACTTCAAGACTAATGACACATGCTGTGTGGGGTGTAGACACAGGGTGGCTCCCAGTCAAACTCAGCAGACACGTTGGTGGTCTGAATTTGAAAGGATGTTGATCCTGTACACAAAGATGCAGGACACAGACACTCTTTTCCAGACAGCACACTTTTTAGTTTCAAGCCTACAGCAGGTGAACTTGTGTTTTCAAATTGAAAGGCATGCAAAGAAGTCTGCAGCTGTGTCATTTCCATGGCCCCAACATGGAGCTTGAAGCACATAAAGAGACAGAGAGCACTGACACTCTGCTCCAGCTCATCACCGCGGACTCTGGAGTCAGCACAGCTGTGTAGGGATTGCTGTATTTTCCATAGTGAAACCTCAGGATTTAGTTAATATGAAGCAAGTTCTTCCTCAAATGAGTGTATTTTAGCGTGAAAAACATGTAAGAGTTCAAGATAGCTGAACACACAGAGACACACAGACATGCCCAAGTATACACATACACACATGGGAAGAGGGAACTTCACACTCTACAGGAAGGCAACTTACATGATAAATGATGCAAACATAACTAGTTACTCACTTGAACAAAAGCAAAACATTCTTAAATTTCATATCACCTACAACAAAGGAAATTCCTCCAAGATTAAGAATCTAAAATGGAGTCCAGATGCAAGAGAGCAGCAACTTATACAAGTTCTCTATCCACTTGGTGACCACTGTCAAATGCAGGAAATAATGGGACACAAACCATACACAAGGCAGTGGCTTATGGGAAAGCACATGTAGCAACCCCACCACTCTCTTGTGTTAATAAGCCTTTGAAGTGATATAAAACTATAAAGAAAAATATTTTGTAGAAAAGGCTATGATCTTCAAAAGGTACTATGAAATTTGTTCTCAAACGGCTTGTTTGCTCATCAGTCTGCTGTTGCAGGATGATTTCCGGCTACACTGTATTCCCAGTGGAGCTCAGTGATTGGGCAGTAGAAGAGGAGGTGGAGCTGGGAGAAGGAAAGAGGACGTGGGGGAGGGAAGGAAGAGAGCTAACAACCATGGAGAAAAACAGACGGGTTGAAAGCAGTCCTGGGTAACAATTTATATCAAAAGCAATTTATAGTGGGTAACAATTCTAATTGTGTGGGCATCTTGTTAATTGAGCATTTCCAAATATATAAATCTATTGGATAATCTTTAAGCATTAAGAGTCTTCTTTCTACCAAGAACTGCAAGTTTGGCAGGTAATGTCTGGGGCTTAGTGGAGAACCATGAGGGTGACAGAACTGGCCCAAGATCCATGCTTTGGGGCAAAGATCTTCATAGAGCCGATTGGCAGAACCAGCAGCCATGTGAGCAGTGGTCTGAGCCTGAGCGGGAACAGCGGGAACATGGTGGCTGCCCAAGAACAAGTCGGACTGAGCGCCATTTTTTAAATATCACCCGATATAGTCTGCTTCACAATCTGAGTTTATAAAGAGAGCCAGCATGCTTGCCCTTTTCATGTCCACACCTGAGTTACCAGCTACAGTCATGGGCTAACTGTGTCAGCCTACGCAATGCCATGGGCAGTCACTCTTCCTTCCCCATCCCTCTTCCTGGAGAATTTCTTCAACACTCTGGCAAGTGACAATCTGCAGCACTGCGGCAGAGGCAGAGCTGCCACATCACTGAACGGTCACTGCAAGTTCCTGGAATCCTTGTCAGTAATCAACTGTGCACCCGTGCTAAACAACCGGGAGACTGGCCTCTAAGAGCCTTTCAGTTTATACTCGGATGGTGGTAAGTCTACAACTCTATAAAATTCTCATACTAAACATCTTATAATGTATAAGAACATCTACAAAATAATCACCTGAAAACTCATGCCTATTAGTGTCTAGTAATTAAGTTAAAAACCTACACAGCACTCAGAACCAAGTCTGATCTGTTCACCACTATAACCAAAGCTCAGCCCAAGCAAGTGGCAAGTGACAGACAGCACCCTCCAGAGGCAAACCTGCACCATACACTTTTAGTACTTACATGGGGACAGTAAACTCCTGAGGCATTTTTAAATCTATACCCAACTTCAGCTATTTTTTGTTTCTTAACCAAGGCACAAAACAATCGACAGAAAATTCTGACTTCTTTGATTTTCCAGTAAGGAAATTAAATGGGGCCATGCTGAGGGAAGTAAATTCTGGCCAGCCCTGCTTCTTTGCCATGGGAGCAAAAGCACTGCCTGAGGCCCACAGCCAGCAGGATCTGAAGAGTCTAACTTTACCGTGTTCAACACAAACAAACTCACTCTGGACTCTGCGCTCCTCCTACTGCCTTTCGCTCTAATCCAATACCATAAAGCACGATGCACTGGGCCATGCACTGCAGACCCAGCCGTGCAGATCCTGCCTCACTACATCACTCCCAACACCGTGGCAATCCGAACAGGACAGAGCTCCCCCACCTCTGCTGCACAGGACAACAGATGGACTCATCATGACAAAGAAATTACAGACTCACAGTAACAATCCTGCCTAAGGCACACAGAGCTGCATGAGCCAGCTGTGAAAGAGTGATGTAGTTCAGCTGCATCACACTTCTACCATGTGGGAACATAAAACACTAAGGCTGCCAGCAGTATAGAGTGGGTACCAAGTAAAAGCACAAACTAAATTATAACCATGTGCAGTAGATGACACATGCAGGGGAAAATGAAGGCTAAAAGGAACAGATATTCAACCTAAATATAAAATATAATTAACCAAATGATGAAACACACACAGTACCTGTAACACACGGCGAAATGAGCATAGGCAGCTACAATCCAGTTGTGGTGGCCAGCAACTATTAGCACCTTTCTTGGATCCACTGGAACTCCTGTCAGTTTTAAAGAGAAGCATTTATATCTTACACTGAGTTGGAAAGTTCTGGCTCAGTGGCCATTTCATGCTTCTGCCTTCATGTTTGGGTTAAGGTGGTCTGAGCAGAGCATGCTCACAGCTTATTAGACTATGGATCATGCCTTCACCAGACTGAGACAAAGTTAAGTAGTTCCAACCAATACCACAAGGCCCCAGGAGCCTAAACTGGGAACTCACTAGCCAGCTCTCAACAGAAAGTCTGTTAACTGTTCTGAGAAACATTTGACAACAGAAAGAAAACAAAAACAGAGAATCATACTATTACACATCAAAAAAACCTGTGTGTTAAATGAGATTTTCCAATATGTAAATAATGAATCTGGATTTAAAACAAATACAAAGGGCTGGGGCACAGCTCAGAACAGCAGCACTCAGCACCTCTGCCATAGGCTCAACATACAAAACTGTAAGACGGCGAGAGAGAAAGGCAGGGAGAGAGAGAGAGATGGGGGGAGGAGGGGAGAGAAGAAAAAGCAATATTTAAAACTCATGGGTGTTTCCCTGCGAGCTGACCATGCACTCTCCTTCTCTGTGTTCAGTTACTCACCCAGCCTAATAGTGTCTTCTCCATTTCCAGCAAGCACAGGCTGCGTGCCACTTCCCCTGGCTTCGCCTTCCATAGAATTTAGTCCATTCCTGGCATCCACAGAGGACCTAGCAGTGTTAGCTACTTTACGACTGGGAATGCCTACAAAGGAGAATACAAATTTTATCTGTTACCCTTGTCCTCATACTTTCTGACAGGGTCTTTAAAAAAAACAACACCTCTCTCAGAGGCACAGTGCTGCACAGATACAACTCTGGTAAGTATCTGAGGGGATAGTGACCTAAGCCTGCAGAGCTTGGGGGCTCGGGTCCTTCAGCTAAGGGCCAGTGCTGTACACTGAGTGATGCCACAGAGGTCCCCTCTGCCCTTACTGAAGAAGGTGCCAACCCCTGCTCTACATACCATGTGGCTTCACTCTCATGCAACGGCACAGTCTGATGAGGTCCAGATTTATCAAAACTCAAATAACCAAAACTGTTTTTCTAATTTTTATGCTTATGTTCAGTGACAAAGAGGATTTTTTAAAGACTGACCAAACGTGAGCTGCGGTACCTGGTGGGGGCAAGTAGCCATGGAACAGGACACTGCCGCAGGATGACCTCTCCAGCTCCTCACACAGCAGCAGCCTCCGCACTGCAATAGTCAATGCAAGCGTGTCAGGGGACATGCAAACACAGCTGCTCCACACCTACTTTCTCTAGTTAAGGGCGGTGAGAAAAGAAAGGAGAATGTTTAAACAGCTCACAGCTGAGACACTGTCTCACTGTGAAATGCTCAGGACTGAACTACTCTCCAGAGGACCTGAGAGAAAACACTCTGCCTCTGGGCAAGCTTAGCCCAGCACAGGATCAGTCCCAGAAGATCAACACATACCTAGAGGAGTGATCCCGTAGAATTCTGCCTCGTGTCTGAGAACATTAATGCTGACTCCCCTGTAAAGAAGCGAACAAAGGCTGTGAGCTTTCTAACACCAGAGACCTGGGCTACCATGGAGACCACGGAGGAAGCAGCAGACCCCTCAAGGGGATGAGGCCACCGAGCCTAAATTTTGTTTTTTCTCATATTCTCTTTCCAACACCATTAATCACCTGGAAGTGGTTAAGAGTGTGTGCTCTCTTCCAGAGGCAAGATGCAGTTCCCAGCACCCAAAGGGCAGCTCATATCCAATGGAAACTCCAGTCCCAGGGGATCCAACTTCCTTTTCTGACCTCCAAGGACACATGCAAGTACATGCATGCACGTGGTACACAGATACATGGGTGACATAACACTCTACACATAGAACAAAAATATTTAAAACAAAACATTGTTACCTACTTAAAAACCATACATATTTTGGTGACTTGTATGAGTAAGAGGGGTTTGAAGAATAATACAAATAAATTATAAAGAAAAATTCAACAAGAAAAGAACAGCAGAAACTGTTCTCTTATGGGACTTTCTAACCACAAGTCTCTCTATTAGTAAGTTAACCTCCCCATTGTTCTGTATGCGCCCTGCAGGCTTCACCTCCTGACTGGATGTGTATTTCTTCTACAGTGCCTAGGACAGTGCTCATTTACACACCGTGTAGTGTGTTTGTTGGTTAAATAAACTGAAACTTGGATTTAAATGGCCAGCAAGAACTTAGTGTCGAGATGCCGATGTCACTGCCACAGTAAGTAGTAGAGCCGGTAACATGTGATTAACAGGTAAGAGAGCGTGAGCTCCAGGGCCCACAGCACCAAGGACTCACTTGAGGCTCAGCTGCACCCACATCTTATTTCCTTTGAGAACATGGCCAGGCCTCAGCATATGTAATTGTGAGTTAACTAGTTTAACAGAAGAATGTATGGCCTAGGAAGGGTTGGAGTAAAGCAACAGCAGCTGAAAGATGAGGACCCAAGGGGAAAGGGATTCAGATCCATCTATGTCACAAAAACGCCAGATAGGTATGATAGCCCACAGACACAGAGGAGCCCAGAGCAAGCTGGCTAGCTAGACTAAGTGATGGTTAGATCTAGGTTCAACTGAGAGTCCCTGCCTCACTGTAAAAGGCAGAGAGATCCAAGATGCTGACACCAACCTTGGTACATGTATATATACATACAGACACACACACCCACATGAGAGAGAGAGTGACAGAGACAGAGGCAAAGTCCAAGACAAGGAAAAGCTCAGAACAAACATGGTCTCAGGAGCTCAAGAAGCTGCAGACTGTTGCCTGGACAGGCTGGCAAACAAATTTGTGATTTGTGGTACCAGCAATACAAAATGTTATGCAAAAAACAAGGTTAAAATTTTGTTTTAAAAAACAAATTTCTTCTTTTGAAAAGTAACCACTCAAAGCTTACATTTGCTGGGCCTCTTAAATGACAAAGGCACTGGCTGATGCAAAGGCAGGAGACTAAGAGAGAGTAGGCTCTAGGGGGATGTAAGTGTGGGGTCAGTCACAAGCAGACTTTTGCAAGGAATGAGGTGCATGAAAATCCCTCACTGGGGAAGCTGAGCCCCTCCTCTCACCCAAGCACAGCACACTGCCTCAAGACTCAAGAATGCCACTTGCATGCATCCTGTTTCAGCACTGGGAATGCAGCAGGGAACATAACAGACCCCCCAAAAAATGAATATACAACTTCATCTGCAAAGGACACAGCTTCAGGGACTACAAGTCTAAATTAAATGAAGAAGCAGCTAAAGGTAACCCCAAGGTTCCTACAAAGTTGAACCTACAAAAAAAAAAAAAAACCCTCAAAGCCTTAGTGAAGGTTTGACAGATATAATGAAAATTTTATATATATATATATATATATATATATATATATATATATATATACTAATTAAAGCTTCCTGATAGGAATACAAACTGTAATTCAAGAAGGCAAACTCAAAGGTATGGTTTAGGTGATGGTTCAATGATCCATGAACTACACACGTCCACCACAAGCTGGGTGTATAATGAAGAGTGGGTGCCCTTCTAGAGTTGAGGCCTGTTTAAGGATTACTAAACTGTTAGTATATAGAGCCAGAGCTGAGGGACTGACAGGGAAGAAGTGTGGACACTGCCTTAGGCAGACACAACAAAAACACACAACAGAGAGGGGACAGGATTATAAGAGAAACTGAGTACGGGCAAGAGACAGACAAGCAAGACCAAACGCAGAACTATCAGCCATTCGTCCACCATCACCTATTCTCAGCAGAGCAGCAGCCCCATCAGACTTGGACTGCATCAGGGGCCCTTAGAGGCTGGCAGGGTGAACTGGGGGCAAAAGAGAATTCTAGAAAGAAACAGGCAACAAACCACAGTTGGGGAGTCAGCTCCCTGCATAGCCCAGCTGCACTGTAGCTACACACCAAGTAACTCAAGCACGTAAAGCTTCCCAACACAAGAAACAGGATCATCTGAGGAGTTGGAGAAGTACTACCCTGCCCTGACTGTTGTGATGGTGGCACACTGTCAGCGTGTATCTCAGTAACTGTTAACACGCTGTGCCATGAGCACAAATATACCCACTACATCCCAGTGCTTCCTGAACGGGCCCAAACACTGGCTGCCAGCTAGGCCTCAGAAAGGATGAATCACTTACCTTAAGTCAAGTTCTTTTGTCCGAAGAAAATTTAAAATGGGGGCGAATGCTGCTGGGTCCCTATCAATAAATATCTGCAAGTGAAGAACTGTGTTATTATCAAGTCAAAACCAATGTCCCTTTCCATATCTGAAACGCTAACAGAACAACCACTGGGTTACTAGACTTCCTTGTTTTAATGTTTCTAACACTGAAAAGATACAGCTGTGCTCAATGGTCCTGAAAGTGTTTTCATTTCTGATCAGTAATAACACTGGAGGAGGGAAGAGAAAACACCTGGGGAAACACTGCCATCTAGAACATTCCAGACTCAACCAACACTTTAAAAATAACACAAATTTTCCTCATGCTGCTATGGCAGTTTCTACTGTGGCAGCCACCATAACTCCCATGATAAATGAAGGCAGCACTGTGCAGTCCAGTGCAGACATAGTGTTACCAGAGCTGTCACCTGGGCAGGACAGCCATGGGCTTAACTGACAATCTCACTCTCTCTGCTTCAAGGACTTGGGAGGTTTACAGCAGAGGACCACAGACTACACAGGACAAAGATGCTTACATGGAAAAAGGATGAACTGGCTTTTTGATTTAAACTTTAAGATAATTTCATGCAGACATATCTGTTTTGCTGCCTTAGTTTACCTACAAATCTCATCAAATAAACTAACTTCAGACTGCTTCTGTGAGTTGTCACTCTCCTTGAACATTAGTTATCTGAACACAGTTGTGTCTATGACAATGTTGTAAGTGCAGAAAGCAACCTCTCGGTCTACACCTTTCAGCCTTCGTTTCCACTGGACTCTCACAGGTTCATAAGAACCTTCAGGACTCTCTCTACTCAAATACTGAAATATGTTCTTAGTCACACTCACTGAGTGTACAGTTTTAATGATTGGCTAAAGCAATATAAGCTACACCCTATACTCTCTCTAATCACAAACATCTCAGATTGCTATATACAGTAGTTCCTGCTAGGGGTCTCTTTCCAGTTTAGAAACACAGTTTGTGACACTTTTTAAAAATGCCACACTGACCTGGCGCTTACTAAAATGTTAGCCCTCCTGTCACTATCCACTAAGGATCATAAGTGTTTGTTGACTGAATTTAAAAACATAACGACACTATACTCACAGCACCAGTTTCGTCTCGAAGTGTTGAAATTCTTCCACTTAGCAAACTAGGAGTCATTAAAGTAAGTAAGCTCAAGTTAGTTACAAAAGTCTCACCATAGATCCCTTACCAAATGTCTAAAGTAAGCTCAAGTTAGTTATAAAAGTCTCACCATAGATCCCTTACCAAATGTCTAAAGTAAGCTCAAGTTAGTTACAAAAGTCTGACCATAAATCCCTTACCAAATGTCTAAAGTAAGCTCAAGTTAGTTATAAAAGTCTCACCATAGATCCCTTACCAAATGTCTAAAGTAAGCTCAAGTTAGTTACAAAAGTCTCACCATAGATCCCTTACCAAATGTCAAAGCCAACACAAGCAAATTTCTGTCCCCAACTTTATAAGGATCTCAGCTTTAATCAGGTGTGGGGTGTTTGCCTATTACTCCTTAGAAGGCTGAGTCAGGAGGAGGAAGAAGAGTTCAGGCCACACTGGACCACACAGCAAAACCCTTCTCAGTGGTACAAAAACAATAACATTTCTACTTTAAAAGTTAACATTTAAAATTCAAAATATTTTTTAAAAATCTTAATTTAACTAATAAGGAAATTTTACATATTCAAGTAATCACATATGCAATAACACAAAGAACTACATAAATTACCTGGAAAAAAAAGAATCTGGAATCCACATAAGAGTCTGTCTTGAGGTACTGAATCTGCAATTAAAATCATCTTGCATTATAAATGAGAACACACCTTGAGACAGCAGTGGTCACAGGTGAGGATGACTACCCATACCGATTATGTCTGGCATGTTTACTACTGTTTAATTTTACTAGTTTGCAGCCAGAGTTTTCAGAACTCGCTCAGCAAAATCAAATGCAACACTTTGTAAAACCCAACCCTTTATTCCATCACAGCAAATCTCACCTCTGGGCTTCACTAAGAGCAGCTTGTCGCTGCCCTCTCAACTTTATGTTCTGCCTCTTGAGTCTTTCCTGGCTCCATCACCTTCTTCATGTCCAATATTCCAAGTTACAACCATCTCTTCTGACACAACTAGGTTACCAAATCCACAATGGCTCTGCCAGACATTCTGCCCGGCACGGCCTCCCTTCGAGGGACTAGAAACTCACATACACTCTCTGTACCCTAGTCCTGGGCTATTTCCAATGCATGAGGAAAACGGGTACTGTCTGTTCCCTGCCCATCCAGGTCTACCACCCAAACTGTCCTTCATTTCCTTCACACCTGCCAAGGGCAGCAAATGTCAGTGGATGGCAGGCCAAGTTGAGAACTGCAGAGGTCAAATCCACACCTAAGCACTGAGACAGCAGGGGCTTAAGACATTTCATCTCCTGAGAAATGATAACTCCTTAAACTGTACATTTCAAACTTACTTTTGAAGAGTGTTTTACTTATATATATTATACACACACACACAAACACACACGAAACCAATTATGTTTTGTTTTTTAAGGTGGGTAGCAGTGTTTGGAGAGTGACCTGTAATCCCACAGCCTAGCACTAGCACAAACCCAGGTCTTTTGCCAGAGCAACAAGTGCTCTTAACCACTGAACCAACTCTCCAAATAATTTACTTCTTATAGATTATATCTATATACAAAGATAAAGATATGTTCCATTAGAGATACAAGGATGCTAACTCATAACTAATTTCATAGTTTATAAATAATCTAAGTGTTGTCATTCCTATGCTCATTAATCTAAGAAAGGAGCGAAAACCAAATTAGGTAGTATATTTCTGTAATCCCACTGAATATTTAATCCCACTGAATATTCTGTAATCCCACTGAATATATTTCTGTAATCCCACTGAATAGTATATTTCTGTAATCCCGGAAGCTGAGGCAGGGGAGTGAGTTCCATATACTTGGAGCTTGGAGCAAATTCCAGGCCAGTGAGTCTTTGTCTCAAATACATACACACACAGATATATATATACATATATACATATATATATATATATATATATATATATACACACACATATATACACACACATATATGTATATATGTATATATACACATACATATGTGTGTATGTATATATATGTATATATTTATATATACATATATATATTAAGGCTTAAAAAGGAAGGAATTCAACAAAAATGTACTCAAGAAAACATGGCATTTTTTCCTAAAGGATTTCTTAGTAAACTCTAAAATAGTTCTATAGGTTCAAAGTTCATAGTTCATAGGTTACCACTAGTCACAGAAAACTTAATTAAAAGAAAACCAGTCAATGATAAATGGAGGCACCCACAGCAAGGCTCATTTGCAGAAGGCATTAGATAACGTCAAGTACTAATGGTGGGGTAGTTCACTTTGATTGTCTAGGATCCCATGAACCACTTTGGAGTGTGTATGAAGGAGTCCCAACAATTAAACCAAGAGGGAAGATCTAGCTTTGCCCCAGTTTGTTTTCTGTTGCTATGATAAACACTGACAAAATCAGCCTAGGGAGAAAGGGCTTGTTAGGCTTACAGGCTCAGTCCATCACTGAAGGAGGCCAAGACAGATGTAGAGACAGAAGACTGGAGACAGGAACTGAGGCAGAGACCATGTAGCAATGCTGCTGACTGGCTCCCCTTTCCTTAGCTTGCTCAGCTACCTTTTTGATATAGCCCATGCCTGCCTACCTCGGGATGGTACCACCCACCGCATACTGGGTCCACTTGTTTCACTTAGCAATGAAGAAATGATCCCCATGGCTTGATCACCTAGCTACCTTATACAGCCCACTACCACCTGCCCAAGAGACGTACCACACACAATGGGCTGAGCCTTCCCACAGCAATCACCCATCAAGAAAATGAGACATTTTCCCAGCTCAGATCTCTTTTCATAGATGACCCTCACATATGTCACGTCCACAAAAATCAGTACAAACGAAGCAGTCAAGGCTTTCCATTGGCTTGGTTTCAGGATGGCAGGAACCTGCAGGCAGGAACTGAGGCCAATCCCATGGAACAATGCTGGTTACTATCTGGACTAAAGGACTGATGGGAAAGCAAAGGAGCTGAACATCACACCCATGTCTCTGCTTGAGAGCAGTGGCCGAGGGGCCAGCGGCCAAGCTTCTGCACAGGGTGGACTGGACTGCACCCTCCAACCATGGGCCCAAAGAACTCTTTACCTTAACTTTCAATGGCTTTGTCAGGCATTTTGTCACCACAACAAAGCAAACACAGACAATAACTTCTGACACTACATGTTCATTCCAGGAAACCATATTAAAGCATGCAGGCCTGCTTACAACCATAACATCACACGAGCACAGAACACAGAGAGCTGTAGTCACAGCACTCAGGAGGTGTGGGTCAGGCGGTCACAAACAGTAGGAAGGAAACCTTCAATACACAGCCAATCGTCATCAAGTCCACCCGCAAAACAATCTGCAACTTCTAGGCAAAGAGACTGGAAAACATACATATGATTAACATATTTTTTATTTTTAATCTCCTATCTCGTGTGCCAGACTGATAGATGGTGGTAAACACATCAACAAGAGGACTAAAAAAGTTAGCATATCTGATTATGTAGTATACCCACTCTAGTGGCTTACTACAAAATTAACCTGCAAATATGAAGCTAAATATGAAACTATGAAGTAACATGATTTGTTATGAAAAACTACTATGATTATAGTTATGAACACTATGATAATGCCACTAAGCCTCGGGTTCATGATCATTTCCTCCAGGTCTTCCATCAATGCATGAGACTAGTACCATAGCAACTTCTCATTTCAGGAAATTGACCAATAAAGTAACTTGCCCAAGGTTGCCAACTTAGAGGGAAGGCCTGCTATGTGCAGAAGAAACCCAAGCTACACATGCTGCTCACTGTCCCACCTCGAGCAGCAGGTTCTGGGACTTTCTTCTGGTTCTGAGCAAGCACTTTCTGCTCCTTACTCAGTGGCTCCGGAGCTGCAAGCCGTGCCACAGGTTGTCTTTTAAAATGTTCAAACCAGTAATGAATGTATTGTCATACTTGGTATTAACTGCTGACTAGCACTTTGAAACATTCAGAACCCCGTAAGAGCCAAGTTCCACAGGTAAAGTGAAATCCTTGACAGCTCAGTCTTTAAGACACATACTTTCTTTGTCATTCCTGATGCATCGTGTAGGAATGCACACTGCAGTGCGCACGTGGAGTCAGTCTGCTCGTCTGTACTCGGGTCCCAGGCAGGAGCCTCGGGTGGCCAGCCCTGCTGTTTGTTAAGTGCCCTTTTCAGCCTAGCCATCTTGCTGGTCACATCCACCTCCAATACTCAATAAACAACAATGCAATGGCTGAAGAAATGGCTCAGTAATTAAGACCATTTGCTGATCTTGCTGAGGACCAGAGTTCAGTCCCCAGCATCCATGCCAGTGGCACTCAACAAAACTTACCACACCTGTAACCCCAGCTCTAAGGGATCCAGCCTTTGGCCTCCACATGCACCTGCATTCACACACACAATTAAGACAGAACAATCTTTTTTTTAAAGTGACAACGTAATTTAGTTTTTTGTCATAAAGCTATATTCTTTTGAATGCCTGGAAATATGTGAGCCATCCACAGATGTTAGAAACCAGGATGAAGATCTAACATGATCACAATCCTTCTCTGTAGTAACATACACGGTACACTCGTTTTGTGGACTATTTCTCTTTCGCATACCAAGTTACTTGCAATAGTTTCACGTAATTCTAAGTGGGCAGGGAAAACACACATTTACATCAGATGAGGTCATCTGCACAAGACCCAGTATGTATAGAATGCAGCAGAGGTCATTTGCATATGACTTGCTATGTATGGAATGCACTAGAGGTCCAACTTCTCCAGCTGTTAAAACTTTGCTTTGGAGGTAAAAGGTGACAGAGCAGAAGGCCATTCCAAGTTCTCCAGCGCCCAGAGAGCTCATGGCTTCACTGCTGTTAATTTGTATTTCTTAACTAGCAAAAGTGTTACATGTTTAAAATCTTTGACATTGAAAACTAGCCTTCCCAGGACAACAAAACAGCCTATGTTTCAGAGCACCCCTCTCCCTGTATTCTTACTATGCCTTAAACCCAAGCTCCCCTCAACTAGTACAGGCAATACCCTTTGGTGAGAAGACTAATGTGTAAGTCATGGCAAAGCTACAATAACGGGTTTTGGCTTTTTGTTTGGTTTGTTTGTTTGTTTGTTTGTTTTGCCAACAAACTTAATAAAAGGCACAGAATGGGAGTGGAAGGCCTAAGAGAGACTAAAGATGGCAATTCATCCGGTTTTCTCCTTGCGGATACCTAAGGTGCTCTCAAGTCAGTATTCAGACACACTCCTCTGCATGTGGAACGGACCCTTCCTGTCCGGATAGGAGAAAAACCAAGAGACACTCTGGAGATGAACGACGATGTTGATCTACCCCGTTCCCTGCACCGACACTTAGATCACACAGTCCCTACGGAGGCAGGTTTTCAAAGACGCACTAGTGTCCCTCGCAAAAGCTAAGCTCACAACTTGGTAAATCTGCAGAAAAGGGAGGCCCGCTCCTGCTCCTATGCAACAGCTTAAGCCTGAAGCATCGGAGACTACAACCAGCTGGAACGCTGACAGCTAGGTGTCAGCACGCCTCGTGCCTCGAGAGGCTCCAAGTCACTTGGTCAAGTAGGCCCACCATGCCAACTGTGCTCCTGAGGCCTGACACCATAGGCACCCGGGGGAATAAAGTCTGGCACTCGACCTGGGACCAGACTCTGAAGAATGTACAGGGCTGCTTGATTCATGCAAAATTGTACCTGCCTGTTTCGGGTACCCCACCTGGCCTTGCAGACGCCACCTTGCCCTCAAGTGGGTACCCCACCTGGCCGTGCAGATGGCACCCTGCCCTGAACTGGCTACCCCACCTGGCCGTGCAGACACCGCCCCGGCCGCAGCACCTATCCCACCTGGGCTTGCACATGTCACTCCTGCAGCAGCCGGCGTCCCACCCACTGACCCCGCGCGGTCAAGGGCTCACCTGGTCCCCCCCACATTCAGCTGCACGATCTCCCCACTGCTTGCCGCCGCCGCGGCGAAGCTGCCGCAGTGCCCGCCCGCCATGTCTGCGGCCGGGGCCGGGGCCGGAGCCAGGAGCGGCAGCTCGGCGGCCGGAGCACACTCGGAACGCCGAGCCTCCCGCAGCCTCCCGGTTCGCGCCTGCCTTCCCAGCTACGTGCTCACGGCCTCCGCCTCTCGTGGCTGCAGGCCGCCGGCCCAGCCCGGCCCCTGCTCAGGGTCCACTCGCTTCCATGGCGGCCGCCACAACCGTCTGGAAGACGGGTCGCTGCGAGGGACAAAAAGCAACAGCGCTGTCGCTTCACGCTTACGGAGTAGGAGTGGGCGGGGCTGGCGAGAGGGAGGAGCTCCTGTGATGGGCGTGGCTTGACGGAGGATTTCCGCCACTGATTCCCTAGGAAAGATTTGCCTCTTGCCTCCTCAACAGCACACAGATTCAGGGAAAAAAAAGAAAAAGAAAAATTGAAGACCTTACAAAGTCTTCAATTAACCTGCAAACTGCATAGTTTCCATGCCACCACTATTCAGCTCAGGAGAAAGCAAAAAACACTGCTAGGGTGTGCAATATCCAGCAACGTGTTTCTAGTTAGTACATACACACACTTTTATCTTGTTTACTGATTGTCTTTTTTTTTCTCTGAGCATTATGCATTGGAGCACCAAACCTTAGCGATTTCGTGTCCGTGTGTGTGTGTGTGTGTGTGTGTGTGTCCTCCAGGGGATAGAATATGAGGCCTTGTGCTTGCCAGGCATCACTGACCTAAATGTCCAACCTCTAAACCATACTTTTTTAAAGAGTACTATGGCAATTCGATTGTAGGTCAGCTAACGAAGACAGCACACTATATTTCAAAGGTATTTAATTCATCAAGCTAAATTGTAAGCA
The DNA here is from genome assembly GCF_011762505.2 of Arvicanthis niloticus. NCBI lineage: Eukaryota > Metazoa > Chordata > Mammalia > Rodentia > Muridae > Arvicanthis > Arvicanthis niloticus. The sequence goes on from NC_047667.1 coordinate 62,320,925, forward strand.
TTAAATGTCTAATTGTTTTCTCATAAAATTTAAAACCGATGGACTATAAGAGGATAAAAAACATTTTACTCTCATTAAACATTGCTTAATTTTGCTGCCAGATATGCCACTGAAATGATATACTTTCTCCAGATTTGATTTTTAAAAGGATAGCTGCACCAGATGTGTTATCCTGTAATCCCAGCATTTGGGGGTCGAGTGAACCAAGGAAAGAGAATCAGGAAGGGACTGGAGTCCTCCTCAACTACAGAGAATTTGAGGTCAGCCTGAGATACAAAGACCCTGCCTCAAAAAGAGAAGAGAGAGGGAAAGAAGGTAGGCAGGAGGAAAGAGAGGGAGAGAGAGGGTGAGGGAGGAAAGGAGGGGTAAGAAAGACAGAGAGAGACAGATTATTTCCCCTAGCTACTGGTAAAAAGATTGAAAAATAACTAAACTCTGGTACATTGTGAGCTTATCATGTGAGTGGCTTATATTTTTACTATTTTACTGGTACTGGGGATTGAACCCAGAACTTCACCCATGCAGAACACTCTACCACACTCTTTAAAATATAGAAGGTTGAGGGTTATAATCACCCCAAAACTTGTTCAAAATTACACAAAGCTGGCTAGAGAAAAGCTGACCATGTTTCACTGTGTCCTTGTGTGAAATTCATAAAGAGCAAAATGAATGCTGTGATGCCGAAGAGCAACAGTCCTCTAGACTAGATGTGGAAGGGCAGGATAAGCTAGTAGGCAGATATATATAATAATAATATATATATAATATAGAATATATTAATTATATATCATATATTATATATTTATTATATATTATATATTAATTGTATTATATATTATTATGTATTATATATTATATATTAAAATATAAGTAGCTTATCAACCTTCCCATGGTAGAAGGCACGTGGGAAGGAAAGCTGCCTGTCTTAGTCAGGGTAACTATTGCTGTGATGAAACACAATGACCAAAAGCAAGTTGGGGAGGAAAGGGTTTGTTTGGATTATACTTCCATGGCACAATTCACTGCTGAATTAAATCAGGACAGGAACCTGGAGGCAGGAGCTGATGCAAAGGCCACAGAAGAGTTCTGCTTCCTGGCTGGCTCATCCTGCTTTCTCACAGAGCTCAGGACCACCAGCTTGGGGATGGTACTACACACAATGGGCTGTCCCTCACCCCATCAATCACTAATTTAAAAAATGCTCTGTAGGCCTACCTAGAGCTTGACCTTATGGAGACTTTTTTTTTTTTTTTTCAGCTAAAAGTTCCTCCTTGCAGATGATTGTAGCTAGTGTCAAGCTGACATAAAGCCAGCCTGGACAGAGCCTTCAGTGGAAAAAGAAATACGGGAAGGAATGTACATATGAAAAATAGCTTTTATTATTCAGAACCAGAAATAGTCAGAAAGGAAGGGGCAGACGAGAGCATTGACATATTGTGGTTTAATCTCCTACTGAAAATAAATAGTCTATAAGCTTTAATTTTTCAAAGCCCATTTTTAATGATTGTTCTTAAGTGCTTTAACCTCCCTTCTAGCCCACCACTCACCAGAGATAGTGGGAAAGAAAGGTTATTAGGAAACGGGGGAAGTGGACCTGCTTAGAAATGGTTCTTTGGAGCAAATTCCATTTGCATTGTCTGGAAATCAGCAGTTCAGTTCACAGGTCAGCAGCAGCAGCTCCATCTGCTCACAAACACTTCACAGATACATCAGCCATCCAGTTTAGAAGTGTCATGATAGCAGCATCGGTGGCACAACCTAGCAGGAACAGCCAGGCCTTAGTCAAATCAGCACAAGTTAGCACATTGCCTACATGTGCGTATATGTCCATATATGTGTGCATTATCTTATATGTATAGATGTATTGCCTACATATACATGTGCACTATATGTGGGCAGTATCTTATGTGTATGGGTGAATTGCCTACGTGTGTGTGTGTGTGTGTGTGTGTGTGTGCACTATGTGTGCAGTGCTAGTGCACTGAACTACAGAAGCCAGGAGAGGGCACCATATTCACTGGAACTCGAGTTACAGTTGGTTGTGAGTCATCGTGTGGCCCCTGGAATTGAACCTGGGTCCTCAAGCAGGATCAATGAGCATTCTTGAATGCTGAATCATCTCTCCAGCTATTCCCTTTTCTTTTCCGTTTGATATTTCTAAAAGTGAAAATTTACTTAGCAGAAAACTTACAATAAAAACTCGCCCCAAACATACTTTGAGGGCAGAATCGTAGTGGTTTTAATCTGCATGGTATTTTCTTCCCAGTGAAATAAGAACTCATCCTTTAGCACTTAGTTGTGACAGGGATTACAGCAATGATTGGTGCACCAGTTTAAATGACACACATTCTATCCCTTTTCAATAAAGACGACCTTTCTTCTATCAAGCAGCTTAGTCACTTGAGTGGTAACTAAAAGCCACTGTGGTTGGTGCGGTCTAAAATACTCCTGGCTTGCAGACAGAACCACATTCCACATTCAGTGGTAAAGGGTGGACAAACATCAACTCACAGACGTCATTCTGCATGAATGTGACAAGTCTCTCTCAAGCTCCTTTGCTGATGCTCTGTCCCCAGCTGATGGTGCTATCTGGGAAGTTCTGGCCTAAATAGCAAAAGTAGGTCACTAGGTGAAGGGCCTCCACCCTATACTCCTGTCACTATGGATGGAAATGTTTCAACATGCTTTCTCCACCATGAGGGACTAAAATCCCCTTAAAGTATGAGCCCAAACAAGCCCTGTCTCCCTTCAGTTGTTTCTGTCAACTATCTAGGTTACAATGGTGCAAAAGCTAATTAACATACTGACTAACGAGCTACGAGTGGGGTTCCCACAAATGCTGCTTCCTTGGATTTGATTGTTTTGACTATGGAGCTACGGGTTTGCTCTTCAATGTCTCTCTTAGCCCCATAGATTAAAGGCTTGGTTTCAAGCTTCACAAGGTGGTTAGGTGGTGTAAATTTTAAAAGGTAGACCCCCCCACCCCACCCCCCCAGCAATGGTAAGTATTTAAAATCATTGGCAGGATATCCTCAAAGAGGATTGGTGGACCCTAACACCCCTCCCCCCACTTTTTTTTTTAAAATTCCTGGCTATGAGATGAGTAGTTTCTGACAGGAAATGAAACCTTGCAGACTCTAAGAGAAAATAAACCTCTCTCTTTACAAGTCAGCCATCACATGTATTTGTTACAGCAACAGAAAGCTGATTGACACAAGTGGCTCCCAGTTTAGGGTAATATGCGCTCACTGGCTGCCATGGGTGCCAAGGAAATGGTACATCAGGCACAGGAAGAGGTGTGGCACCCTTATGCGCTCCAAGAGGACTTCTAATGCCTCCCAAGAGTCTCCATGTGCTCGACTATTGGGAAGTTCTCTGAACATGGTCCATTGGTTGTTAGGAGGATTTTATTGCATTTGCACTGGTCAAGCTTGACCCACAATGTTTGAATGAGACTGAATTAAAAGGTGCCATGTGAGGCTAACAGGAGGGGTGTTTCAGATTCCTCTTAGTCTCTATAAAGAGCATTCTTTCCTCCAGGGTGTGGAGCGGGATCTTTCTGCAATAGGGAGAGTCTTACTTAGATAAGCAGGTCAGGGAGCAGGCGGCAGGGAGGATTCTGTGATCTCTTTTGGGGGAAGAGAAATGCTGTTTCCTATGGCTTGCCTTCAGGAGCAACTTATAACCCTGGAATTGCAGAGGGAAAACAGAATGTGTAGATAAAAACAAACGCACCATGAAAATCTTCAGGCAGGACAGCCTCCTAAGCCTCCCTCCTACAGTCTCTGCCCTCAGAAGGGCAAAAGCCATTGCCTCCTCTGGAATCTATAGTCTTTTGTCACACATGGGGGGGGGCGCACTGGAAGCAAGAAGGGCAAGTTCTGGTTCCTTTCCAGAGAATACTAGTCAAGAGGATGCTCTGTCTTCTATTTTGCCCCACGTATTAGTTATATTTTTCTGGTGCTGAGATAAAATACCACGGCTGTCGAGAGCCCTGGATCTTATCTGTACCCAGCAGGTTGTGATAAGGCTTTAGTATCCCCTCGGGGAGAGGAGCCACAGATCCTTCTCCTCTCAGGGGTCATATACTGGACTGACTGTGAGGCTGTCAGTTCCACAAGACGGAAGAGAGAGTACGCCAGAGATGCAGCGTTTGAAATTCAATTGCTCTTTAATAATGCACAGCAAACAATATATTATTACCAATGCCAAAGCTATTGCCACAATGAGGTATTGCCACATTTCCTATGCCTTGCCTCTATCAATATCAGCACAGTAAACACAAATAACAAATTCCTAATTACCAAAGAAATAAGCATAGCAATAAGTACATCATTCATTCCATCTGAGTTATACCATCTGAGTCCTTATGATAGTTCCTTATGATAGAGTCCTTATGATAGTCCTTATGAGAGTTCCGGGTTGTGGCTTCCAGCTGATTGAATTGATAATTTGACCTCACAGGGGGTTTGACCATGAAGTTGGAGGTATCGGTCTCTTGGCTGCTGCTTTGATGGTAGATGCTGCAGAGTGCTTGCAGACGAAGCAGGGGACATGGTCGATACTGTAGGTCTTTAGGTCGGGGAAGGATCACTTAGGCAGTCATGACTATCAGTGTGATATCATGTTCTGGTTGGGTTCCTCTTTTATGCTGAATTTGGGGTTACTGCTGACATTCACGGCAGATAGCCAGACGCATCTGGTTGTCGCCAGGCTATGACTTCATTGCAGGTGGTTATCTTACTTATTTAAAACAGCTTATTTTTTACATATTTTGATTCATAAGGTTTCAGAACAACCTCATGAATTTGGTTTGGTTATCAGAGTGCTTTAAAACATGTCAAGACTTGTTCTCCTATTACAAAATGGAGTTGGTCCTGGTAAGGGCCTGCTCCTTACAACGACCAAAAGCAGCTTAGACTAGCAAAAGATTTATTTTAGCTTACACAGTATGATCTAGATAGTCCATCAGTGGCTGCCTTACACTGTAGAGGTCCAGTATCCGGTAGTTGCTTAACCTACAAAGCTGGATGTCTCATCAGACTCTTGACTTGGAGGCCTAGAGGATTCCTGGAGTCTCAGTCTGTGTTGTGTCCCTGCAGGGAACTCAGCAACAGCAGCAGGATCTCTGAGCTCCACAGCAGTGCAGAGGAACAGGCAGGAGAACAAACAAAGACTCTGTTTGCTACATCTTTTTACCTGGGCTGACAAACAGGATGGGCCTTCCTACCTCAAATGATTTAATCCAGAAAGCTCTTTACAGCAGTGTCCACTGCCTTACTGAGGGTTGGTCTGGTGCTGCTGTATATTCAAATGCTAAATACAGGCCCCCAAGATCTGGTTACCCCCAGAGGAGCAAATTCCCACATATACCAGTCTTTGTTGTGTAAACCTTGCTCCCAAATTTAAAACTATTGGTTAAATAAAGGTGACTACAGCCAATTATTGGGGGACCTAGAGGTAGGCAGGGCTTCAGTTATCAGGCTGGGGTCATGAGAAGAGAGAGTGGGAGGAGGAGAGAGGAGACAGAGGAAGGAAACCACCATGAAAGGAGATGACCCAAGAGCACGTGGCCAGAAGTGGTCCCCGAGGACAGGCTGATGTAGCAAAAATAACCTGGGCGAGGCTCATACAGCCAGTACGTGAGGAACGCAGCTGGGGAATTAATAGTCTAGTGTATAGAAAAATAGATTAGGAGTGTTTCACCCAGTAGTTGTGCTAAAGCTGATATTAAAAATCTATAGGACCCTGCCTCGATTATTGGGGATCTGGTGTGTCTTATTAATAACTAATAGAGCTTATTAAAATCCGTTTACAGTGCCTTGCATTTCAGTTGATTCCAGGTCCAGGCAAGCTGACAGGCCAGTCAAGCTGACCTCATATGTATTACAACCATTCCTTAGAGGCTCATGGGAAAGGACTTGTGGCCGGGAGAACTCTCACCCTTTGAAATTTCCCTGTAACTATGAATTGTCCTCTTTGCCCGTGCTCAGCCTTGGCTTTTCACCTCAACTGCTTTCTTCGTGGCTGCTTTTTGAGGGTCTGCCCTTTGGGCTACCAAAGGTGAAACCATGCATGGGTCAGTCTTCCTGCAAAGGAGCTGCAGTCAGCTCTCCTGGTTTCTCCATAGCCTTGGCTCTTGTGGACTCATGGGTAAAACCGTTAGGGGCTGGAGACATGGCTCACTGCTCACTGTTCTTACAGAGGACCCTGGTCAAGTGGCCAGCACTTACACCACGTAGCTCACTGCCACCTGTAACTCCAGTCCCAGGGCATCCAACGCCCTTTTCTGGTTTCCATGAGCACATATACCCAGATTCAGACACATACGCATAATTTTAAAAATAAACCTTTGTCAAAAATAAAATAACTCTTTGTCTTTTTCTCATTAGGATGGAAGCATTACTATCTTAGGGTCCTTACCTCTTCTGTGAAAGCAGAGCTAAAATGTGATTTGGGTTATGTTTCCCGGGGTGTCTCCTGTATCTCCTGGGCATCTTCCTGTTCTTTAGTTTCTTTCTTCATTAAGCATCATCTTCAGGGTGTCAGGTCTATGGAAGGTGATGTGGCCCACTCTGGGCAATCTAGGGAAATGCTAGGTTAGTGTCAAAGTTAAAGTTTTACTTTCATATGGGGAAAAAAAAAATCAAGGTGTCAATATGAAAATTTTCTGTTCAAAGAGAAGAATGTTCTCCTAACATTGATCAAATCAGTCCTAGTAACGAGACAGTGAGTATTGATTCAGAAGTCTAAGAGGCAGAACACCCAACAAAGTCTCTCTGTGTTCCACTGGATACACAAACAACACCCTCACAGTGTCCACATTGTTCCGAGTTCTGCAGTGGAGACGTTTTTTCCTTGAAAGGTCAGGGCAGAACTGGGAAACAGCCTTTCCTGATTTAGACCAAAAGGAGGTCGCACAGGGTCAGGCTCTCCACGTCACCTCCGTCTTTCTCCCACTGTGTCTTTCCTATGCCACATGGTTGACAGTGATGACTGCAGCCGAGTTGTTTTCTTTCTCGGTGGGGGCACAGAAAGGCAGGCTTCCTCTCTTCTACTGAGATAAGCTTCTGAGGTGACCATGACATCCAGGAGCAGAAAAAGTGTAGAACCCTCCATTCTTCTATTTACGTTTTTTTCTTGTAATTTCTCTAGATCACTCTATGAGACTGGAATTGATGAAGGAAACCATTTCCTCCCATCAGCTTATGTGTCCTGAGGTGAAAGAAGTCCATCTGCACTGGTCAGAAAACCACTCACCCTGCCCATCTATGTCCCACACAGTGCATGCCACTCACGGGAATCAGAGGGTAGTGCAATAGTGAAGCAGTGAGCAAATGGAAGGACATTCAGAAGAACTAACCAGGAAAAAGAAATGTTCAAAAATTCTGAATCCAAAGCTGAGAGAAGCACAGAAACAAGAGAGCCAAAGCAAGAAGGCAGAAGGAAACAGATTGGAGGCTCCAACAGAGAACTTTAGTTTTGAGTTTGGGGAGGTGACTTCAATAGTAGTTTAAGAACTATCCTGAAGCTTAGGTTATATATGAAAGGGGCAGTTACGACTATCTCTGGAAATGCCATGGCCAGCAGAATGTTCATCTGCAAGAGGCAAGAAGAAAGTTCAGTTCAGCACAACACAGTAGCTGCTGCTGGTTCCAACTTCGAGAGTCTGGATGCCAAGTAGATTATTTTAGGAATATAGAAGCATAACACAGCTTGGTGAAACATTTCCCGGTGAAAATCAACTCAATCCTGTGTGAACATTAAAACGTAAGCTATGTCTACATGGAAACGTTTTGTAAACTACCTGTGGCGTCTTCCACAAAGATGGGTTCCATAGGTTGGCTAAGAAAAAGAGACTCATGGTAAGAGCGTGAGGTAGGATCTGATGTGGTCTCTGCCACACAGCACAAATGTCACCAGGCTATTAGCCACCTGTACTACAAGTCTTCTGAAAACGTGTTACACATCTCTCTCTTTGAAGAGACAACTCGGCATGTTTAACATTCCTGGTTCCCCTAGTGCGTATATGTGAGCATAAGGATCCCTGTGCCTCCTAAAAGCAGTTATGAGAGTCAGTCACTGCTCTCTAGAACATGGGATTTGGACCACATAAGTAAAAAGAGGGTGGAAGGGATAGAGGTTGGACTGGGCAGACAGGGGACAGACAGATGATAACAAGATGTTGGGAATTCATTAGGAACCGTGTTGCGGATGGCTCTGTTCTGCCTGCATTTTAATATGAATTTCCGCTCTCCAGGGAAAGGCTGTGGACAAGAAGTGAGTCACATACTCACGTGACTTCTTGTGAACCAATTCCCCCTAATGAATAAAGGAGCCAATCACTGGGCGAGTAGGAGGGACTTTTGGGTTGGATACAGGAAGGGAGGCAGAGGAGAGATAGGGCCCTTTACAGACAGGATATCGATAGGGCAAGATGTAGCAAGTGTTTCCCGGCTTATATGATTTAATATGGTTTATAAGATTAACATTCTAGTTGTTGCGCCCACGGACTGAGTTACCACTGTTTCTGAACTACGTTTGTGTGGTGTTTTTCTTCTCGCAGCGACTGGACTGGGTTCCAGAGAGAAAGGTACGGTGGTAAAGTGTGGGTTTGCCTGATGTGCACCACAGAGGTCGTGGAGGACTTGAAGCATGGGGTTGGCATGGTAGCGACCTACCAGTGGAATTGAGCTGGGTGGAGAGAGTCTGCTGAGATGAGAACACCCCGCCGATGCTCTGTGGCCCACCAGTGCCGGGAAGTGTGGGAACTTGCAGTTCTTTTTTAAATATTTCCCACAACAGAACAGAGAGATGACAAGGAACAGCTGAGGGCAGTGCATGTCTGCGGAGCTGTTAGGTGGCTTTTGATATGTGAAAGTGATGGAGTCTATTGAGAGAAATTTACTCTGGTTCTTTTGTTCTTGTTTGCCTTTATTAAGCCCCAGATCCAACCATGGTCATGCTACCCGATTAATATTCCAAAAGTGCTTAGAAGACTTGGAGTAGTTCAAGGCACAAGGGGGAAGATTCCAGCACTATTGCCTGTTGTAAAACACAAGATGTCCACGTTGTTGTGTTTTGTATAGTTTATTCCGGTATTATGACGCTTATAGTTCTTCTTCTATTTCCCTATTGCCACTCTAGGTCAGGACTCCTTTGTGATCTGTGGATCCTTCTAGCAATATTGGCTTTTCCCTTAAGGCCTATCTAGCTACAGGTTACTGCCCCCTTTTACAGTGCCAGATATGGGTTCTGTCTAAACAGGCCTTTCCTGATCCAAACAGAGAGTGGTTGGTTATTCCCAAGGCATTTGTGCCACTGTTGGACCAGTGGGCATATCTTGTTGAAAACAACTCCTGATTTATTGTTATGCCCATAAATCACAGCATCCCTCAATCCATCAGAGAAGCTGCTCACAGGAGATGGTAGTTAACACGAAGACTCCCAAGTGGTCATTGTGCAGACAATAAGGAACTGTGGAGTGCTTAATCCCAAATGGGACATATTTGTCACATTCCCCCCATCAGAGAAAGAGGGAATGGAAATATCGTAGGTCTGAGAGGTGTTGGATAGCATCAGAGAAACAGTGTTTCCCAAATACAACAGGAGAGTTGAACATATGAACTTACAGCAATAGTGACAGCATGCAAGACTTCTGCAAACCCCAGTCAGACAAAATCCTAGCGTGGAATGGGAAGAAGATGGGCAAAACCCCATGATTAGCTAAAGAGTTACTTGACAAGATTATTCTAGGACCAGGAGAGTCAGTTTTCTCTAATGAACTAAGTCCTAGTGGGCCAGTCACATCCCATGGCTCCTCTCACCCCTGAGACCAGCTGGGCAACAGAAACTGGCCTTGATGGGTGTTGTGGGGAGAAGAAATCTCAAAGTTGTGTGGGGTGGGAGGGAAAAGTGGGGGAGAATGATGGGAAGAGCTGGGGAAGGGGAGGTAAGCAAATACATCACATAAAATTCATAAAATGCATCAGAATAAAAATATTAAAAAACAAACAAAAAGAAATATATATATATCTCCTGTGTGCCATGTTCTAATCCATAATCCCTCAGCTCTCAGCACTTCCTGGAGGCTTCTCTCTGCAGATCCCTGAGTCTGAGTCTTTCTTCAAGCCTAGCGCTAATCTTCAGTATACGAAATTCTATCTAAGTCATTTTGAAAACTACCCTGTGTTCACCGTCCCTGTTTTTGTCTGGTCATCTTTACCTGTCTGCATCTACTCTCTGACTCTGTCTTCTTCTGAACCCTGTGCCCTCCCAGACTTTCCTGGCTCACCATTGTGAACTTACTACACACATTTCCTTTGTTAAATACTTGAGGGGTACACACCTCTGCCATAAAAATTCTGCATTCCTGTGATCCTTAGCCTTCTGGGAAAGCACGTGTTTCCCTCAGCATCTGTCTCCTGGATTGTTAATCTTTTTCTTGTACACCTATTTATAAAGCACCATGAATGGACCAGCTATATCATTTTGGACAAAGTCACGGTTAAGGTAAAGTCTTGAGCCCCTGAATTTACAACTTTGTGATGTTAAGATAAAGTCTTGAGCCTGTGAATTTACAACTTTGTGGTGAGGGCATATAGAAAAACTAATCATTTGCAAATTACAGAAAAATATATTTCAATTGTATAATGTGATTTTAAAACTACAGGGTGTAGATGAAGCAGTGAGCAAATGTATTGCCATGTCGAGGGGCAGGCACCTCAGACCCATGAGCATGGCCACGTCAAGGGACAGGTGCCTCAGACCCATAAGCATGGCCATGTCGAGGAACCAGTACCTCAGACCCACAAGCATGGCCATGTCAAGAGACAGGTACCTCAGACCCATGAGCATGGCCATGTCAAGGGATAGGTGCCTTAGACCCATGGGGTGGCAGAGTCTTCCTCAGATTTGAGCGTGAGTGTTGACAGTGTGTGCAGAAAATCTCCACTACAGCTTTCTCACCCCAGATGTTACAGCCTGAAGCCTGCTCCCCTACAGAGACAGCTTCTATCCAGATTACCTAAGCCTACCTCCTTGTTCTCAGTCATATATAATAACCCTGCCTCTTTGTTTAGCTGTATATGATAGCTCCACCTTTCTTTTCCATTGCGTGCAATAAAGCGGATGGTGTGGCTTCTTCATCAGAAAGTCCAAACCACTTGATCCCAGCTTCTCCATACTGTGTTTTCTTCATTCTATTGCATCCCTTTTGTCAGGATTCTGGGACCCAGGCCATGCAAAGCCATGGCAAAAACCAGAATTATAAGGTGTTCTCGGCACTTAGCATGGAGGTACTGACCGGATGAAAGAATCTATTTATACAGCTTCTGGGGGACCATGAGCCATGGGACTCTTTGGTGATGCGCCTGTTTTAGAATCGTCTGAGCTAGTGTAAGCAAACTTGAACTTCTGTCTTCTATAAGCAACCTCTCACACATGTTCCTGTTTGTAAGAAAAAAAAGTCACGGGTTCACCAAGCTGGACTTAATATTTCCTTGTTCTCTCATGGGTCCCTACCTTGGGTGAATAGAAGGCCCTGATAGAGAATGGGGTGACCAAGGCACAGGGTCAGGGAACAGGATGGTATTTTAAGACATCAACAAGGTTGCATGCACAACCAGCAAGAACACATTATTGGGAGATGATCCATGGGAAAATGCCCAGTGTTGGTTAGAAGAGCAAAAGTGAAGGTGGGGGTGGTGGGGTTAAGCAACAATCCCCAAAGAGTGGAGACTGAAGCCCAATGTCAACAGAGGAAGACTAAGGCGTGGCACCGGAGAGGCGAGCTACAAGGACACGTGGCCCTATGAGTTCCTTGAATATAACATTAAAGTAAAGAGCTGAAATATAAATGATTCTCTAAGAGGAGAATCAAACCAAGCCCCCTGAAAGGGAGAGCAAGGGAAAGCGTGCAGCATGGAAACAGGCGGCCCCTGGAAAGAACACACCCAGCCGTAAGGCACTGTCTGTTGTTCATGCTGGCTACTCAGTCTTCAAGGGTCTGTGACAACATCAGACTTTTCAGGTGCACACAAGTATACATCCTAGGAAGACAGCCATGTCTTGAGTATTAGTGTCGACTGAAATAAGACATACCAAATGTTTAACAGATACACATCTTGTTTTTCCCTGGAGAAATTGCTTCTTTGGGAATTAGGACAATATGAAAATAAATTTTTGAAGCCTGAAAACTGAGTGCAAGAAGCAAGTATAACTTTTAGTGAATAGGAAGCCACATTTTTAGAAAATATGATAGTGTCTAAGTGAATTTCTCATCTTGACCACTAGATGGCAACATTCTTTCAAAAATTGTTTTATTATCCAGCTTTAACTTTTTAAATCGGATTTTTAATTACCACAGAGGGGCAGGGTTTGATGGCATTTCCATTCCTCCACCCACCTCCCACCCCCGGTGGCTATCTCCTGCACCTGTGCCACGTGTGTGCCCCACCCATTCCAGGACTCTTCCCTCTCACTGTTACATCACACCGGTTCCTTTTCCGCTTTCCAGTTTAGACACTAGGGCCCACATATGAGAAAGAAATATGTAGTTTTGTCTCTCTGAGCCAAAGTTGCCTCATGCATATACTTTTTAAACCACATGGAATAAAACTAGCAAGGATACCAACCCCCAACACACATATGCACTCATACGTACGAACTTGGAGACTGACATTGTACTTTTGAATTAACAGTGGGCAAGTCATTGAAGAACTTAAGGAGACCATTTAAACATTCCTAGAATCAAGTGGGAACAAGGTTGCTGCCTACAAGAACCTCTGGGAAACAGCCAAGGCAGTCGAGAACCAAGTTTGCAACTATAACCATTTCGCTCAAATATCAGAGAGCTTGAATGTAAACAAACCAGTGATCTCAAATAAGAACCAGAAGCTTCAGAAAAACAAGAAGCCAACCCCAAGCCCAGCAAACAGCAAGACGTGATAAAGACCAAACAAAACAGAAAGAAAAAGTAGATCTTGTAGACCTAACCGTATGAGAAGTTGGATTTTTGAACGATTAAAAGGATTTCCAACTCCCTAACTGAGGAGGTGGATGGTAGGCACAGAGAAAGAGAGAGAGAGAGAGAGAGAGAGAGAGAGAGAGAGAGAGAGAGAGAGACAGAGAGAGAGACAGAGAGACAGACAGAGAGAGAGAGAGAGACAGAGAGACAGAGAGAGATTGATTTAAAACAATATATACCTATATGTGTATAAATAGATGATTGGTAGAAAGATAGATAGATAGATAGATAGATAGATAGATAGATAGATAGATAGATGGATGGTGCGGTAGTCTATATAGCAATGACCCCCAACAGGCTTATAGATTTGAAGACTTGGTCACCAGGGAGTGGTACTATTTGAAAGGATTAGGAGGCGTGGCCTTGTTGGAGGATGCGTGTCACTGGTTTTGGGCTCTGAGGTTTCCAAAAGCCTATTCCAAGCCTCGTGGCTACTTCTCTTCCTGATGCCTGTGAATCTGGATGTAGAACTCTCAACTACTGCTCCAGCACCATGTTGTCTGAACGCTACTGTGCTCCTGACATGATGACAATGGACTAAACACCTCCTTCTAGAAGAGTCGCCATGGTCATGGTGTCTTTTCAGAGCAACAGAACACAAAGCAGACAGACAGACAGACAGACAGACTGACAGACAGACAGACAGATGAAAGAACCCAAATAAATAAAATAATACACAAAGGGGAATTGTTATGTAGACTTCAGTGAGATTCAGAACACCATCTGTAATACTTTCAGAACATAACATACTGGAAAAAATCTAGAAGAAATAAAGGTTTAAATGCTTATGACTACCAAATTTAAAGTTATAAGACATGAACAATTTAAAAAAAAAAAGACTTAAAACAACCACAGAACTGAATAGAAGTTAACTTTTTCTTAACAAAAAAAGGCTCAGGGATGGCTGTTTATGGCTGAGTTCTACCAGAGTGAAAAGGAAGCTCTAATACCAGTATTTTGTAAATTGGTCCACAAAAGAGAAAGGCACAGGACAACACCAAACTTCTCACAAAGTCAAAATCAGATAAAGACAAATAAAGACATTCAAACACACACACACACACACACACACACACACACACAGAGTTGTTCAATTTCTCTAACAAATATAGAAAAATTCTCAAACAAATAACAAAAGTCCTCAATAAACTACCAGCAAACTAAATTCAAGAACACACAAAAGTCAAATGCTATGGTTAAGTTTGTTTCATTATATGAAAGCAAAGTTGTTCAATCCACATGAGTCAGTAAATAAATCAGAAATCATATGATCATGTCTATAGCTATAGACAAGGCATTTGAGAAAGTTCAACATACCTCAATGATCAAAGACCCAAAGAAACTGGGATTCAAAGGAAGTGACCTCAGGGTAATAAAGGCTAAATATGACAGACCTACAGCCAAGATGATGATATAAAGTGAGAAAAACAGAGCATTTAACATAGCATCTGGAACAAGACCCAACACTACCGTCTCCACTCTTACTCTGTTTATCACTCAAAGTCTTCAAGAAAGTCTCTCTCTCTCTCTCTCTCTCTCTCTCTCTCTATATATATATATATATATATATATATATATATATATATAACATATATATATATGTATATGTATAACATATATATATATATATATATATATATATATATATGTAAATTGGAAAGGAAGCAGTCCCAGTATCCCATTTGCTGACATCATGAGTATTATTTAAATAGCACACAGATCTCATCAGAAAAATTTAAATCTAATAATCACTTTCAGTGAAGTTGCAGGACACAAAATCAACAGACAGAGTCAGTGCCTCTCTATGCACCTGTGCCTCCTTCTTGAGTTTGCCTTTTAACACAACTGTATTTCCCCAGTGAAATAAAATTCAACATGCATCTTACACTGGAGAATAAGCATATAACATTATGGGATCTGCACTATAATGATAGGATGTATGCTTCTGCAAATCAAATTGCTATTGTCTAAAAATGACATGACACAATTGAAAAGAGCCAGTTTGTTTCCTAGTGACAAGACATGATGAAGACACATAGAAGAAAATGGAAAATGAATACAGATATAACAGATTTGAGAAGTGAGTGGCTTGTGTGATGTGACACATCACACAGAATCACTTGCCAATTTCTAGAACTTTCTTAGCATAGACCTCGAATTTTGCCTAGATCTCCTTATTCCTTGGTACCCACTGGGTCATTTGCTCATTGTCCTTCCTTTTAGAACAGAGCCAGCTGCCTCTAGGATCTCTGTACTTCCTGAGAGTGCTGTCACATTGCCTGATGACTGGTTACATTTGTCTGCCTCCCAAACTTGTGGATCACAGGAAGTAGGCCTGCAACCTGGCATCATGCCTGTCACAAGGAGGCAAAGATTAAGCTTGCCCAAATACCTGTAAGACCCACTAGCTAACAGACCATAATATTCCTTGGCCCACAAGTCATCAAAAAGAACCTATTGTCTGGATCCTTTCTGATGCTCTCCTGTGTCCTCCACACTTAACTTGCACAGATATGGGGCTGATGGTGTGTCTCAGTAGTAGAGCATTTACCTAGCACATGTGAGGTGCTGGCTTCATCATGGAAAAGGAGATGGAAAGACCCTAAGAGTCAGAGTACCTAGATGTTTCCTGGGGGAGTATTTTATCTGTGACACCAAATCAACATTTATGTAAGCCCACTTTCTAGAACCACACCATGGCACTCTTTTCTCACTCAAGAGTTTTCTTTCAAACTTTCTCAGTAAATGGCGATTCTCTGAAGGCAAGAGCCATGCTAGGCTAGAGGAGTTGATTGTGTTTTCTTGCTCAGCAGCTCACTCGTTTACAGTTGCGTAAACATGACCATAATAGTTCTCAATAGCCACAGAGAGAATTAATCCCTTGGCAATCTTAACACCAGATTCAGAAAACAGCAACATTGACTTTACTCCCGGAAGAACATGAACATGTTTGAGCAAAGAGACTTGGGAATGAAATCACCAACTCAGGAAGCTTCCGGAAAGATACTTACACAACATTCTCCAACATCTCAGGAATGTTAACCAGCTGACTTGGCTTCCCAAGATAGACTGCCCTATTCTAGACATCAAAGGAAACAAGGAGATACAAGCCAGGAACAGAACTTCAGGGATAGAGGTGGACCCAGCACATGATATTTACTGAGGACCTATTATATGCTAATAGCTGGAATCTATTCCATTCAAATACACCCACAAGTCTCTACCTGTGAAACATTCACAGCAGTTCAAGTCTGTCACACTCCTTCTGGTGAGTCATGACGAGAGATGGCTCAGTGGTTAAGAGTCCTTGCTGATCTTGCAAACCAAACCAAACCAGACCAGACCAGACCAGACCAGACCAGACCAGACCAGACCAAACCAAAAGCCCCAAAACACTTTGGTTCCTAGCACCTAGTTTGGGTGGCTCACAACTGCCTGTAACTCTGCAAATATTAACGGATACAGTTCTCATAGTACCATCTGGAGATGTACCTATCCTGTTGTTACTCCCATCTGAAAACAGAAGCAACTCACACATGGAAAAACAACGTCTCCAATGTGGCTAAGCCAGGAGTCTGATTGAACCAAGGAACACAGTTTCTGGCCTTTCATTCTTTGTTGAATATAAGTGCAAAGCAAACTATGCTCACATGTTTGTTATAAGCAACTTCTACTTATTCCACAATATCTGACCTGGCTGTCGGTTTCAAGTGCAGCTTTCAGGGTCTCGCATTTGCATCTGAGTTAAATGTTACCCCTAAATTAGTGTTTAGGTCCTTACTCAGCATAGTGACTTTCTGGGCAGGGCACGATGTGGGAGCTAAGTGCACAGCTTCTCCACCTCAGCACTATTGGTGTCTAAAGAACTTTGGGGAAGACTGTCCTGAGTATTTTAGAACGTTGTTTTGGTTGGTTTTTTTAGGTACCTTTGGCCTCCAGTCAGTAGGTGGCAGCACAGATCCATAGTTGTGACACCAGACTGTCTTCAGTCCCTTCAAGGTAGAATTTTTTTTTTAATTTTTTTATTGGATATTCTATTTATATTTCAGATGCAATCCCCTTTCCACATCCCCCCCCAACCCAGGAACCCCATCCCATCTCCCCTCCTCTTGCTTCTATGAGGATATGCCCCACTCACCCTCCCACTCTCACCTCCCTACCTACGATTTTCTTCACAATGGGGTGTCCAGCCTTCACTGGACCAAGTACTTCCTCGCCCACCTATGCCTGACACTGTCATCCTCCCCTACATATACAGCTGGAGCCATGGGTCCATCCCTACCTGCTCCCAGGCTGGTGGTTTAGACCCCAGGAGCTCTGGTTGGTTGCTCTCCCCATGGGGCTGCAAACCCTTTCAGCTCCTTAAGTCTTCTTTCTCTTTCCTCCATTGTGAAACCCTTGATCAGCTCAGTGGTTAGCTTGTGAGCATCTGCCTCTATATTTCAGGGTCTGGCAGACCTCTAAGGAGACAGCTATATCAGGCTCCTGTCAGCATGCACTTCCTGACATCCACATCAGCGTCTGTCTTTGGTGACTGCACATGGGATGGATACCCAGGTGGAGCAGTCTCTGAATAACCCCTCCTTCAATTTCTGTCCCACGCTTTGTCTCCATATTTGCTCCCATGAGTATTTTGTTACCCCTTCTAAGAAGGGCCAAAGCACCCACACTTTGGTCTTTCTTGTTCATGAGCTTCATGTGGTCCATGAGTTGTATCTTGGATATTGTGAACTTTTGGGCTAATATCTAATTATCAATGAGTACATACCATGTTTGTTCTTTTGTGATTGGGTTACCTCACTCAGGATGATATTTTTTAGTTCCATCCATTTACCTAAGAATTTCTTGAATTCATTGTTTTAGAATTATCATTAGGACAGAACCTGGGTTAGAGGTCTATGGGTACTGGGTTTGGCTGGTTAATTGATGGAGGGTTTCTTACACACAGTGCCTATGTTTCTAGCTTTACAATGAGAAGGCAGAGAAAGACTTATATAATCAACACCAGTGTTTCTTGGTATAGATTTCACCAGTGAAGAAGGGGCAGAGGGGAATCGTGAATCATGCAGGCAGATGGGGGGAAATAAATAGAAGGCATTGCTAACACGTCCCCGCTGGACTTATGCAATATGTGAGCTCATGAATTTTTCATTAATATTGGAGTTCCAAAAAAACAGTTTTTACAAAACTTTGACTTCTAAGCAGACCACCGTGATAGAAGTAGACAAGAATCAGAGGTCAACATTCTTGTTAGCAGGAAAAGTCAACGATTCCTGCTCATTTAATTCTGTGTCCCCTCAAAGAACTCCCACTGCATCAGCAGGCATGCAGTCATAAAACGAGGAGAGAGTAGACACAGAGATGAATGTACAGACGAACAGACGAGTGTGTGGTGCCACTGATGCAATTCCTCTTGGGGGAGGGGTATATTCTAGAACTCTCAGGCTACACTCTCAATTTTAGCCTTTTCTTTTTCGTATATTCAAATAGCCTAAGGTGAGGGAAAAGAGTACGATATAATTAGAGGTGATATTATTGTGGACTTCCCGAATGGGAAGCTATCGCCATATTGGCAATTAAGAACAGAGCCTCTGCAGGAAGGAAAAAGTCACCTGTCCCAAACATGTGCCATTATCTGTCATGTTATTTATATATAGATCAGCTCTTTCCTGACATTCGCTTGTTGGATGTCTTCTTATATGCTTGAAATTATTTTAGTTTAGAAACATTAAATATGCTTACGTTTATAGTCTTATCTCTGATCATTCCAGAGTTGACTTGAGTTTTCGACTATTTCTGTGATTTTGATTTCCACAGGATCTAGCTCCCAGTGATTGTGCCTCCCGTGCTTAGAGAATTTGTGAATAGTGAGTTGGTATATCTGCACTTGTAAGATCTAAGTGAACTGAGAAGATGAGACCAAATCCACTGTGGACTGCACCTTGGATTTGCAGGATTGGAGGCTATCCTGTGATATCAGGTCCACGTGAGCACCAGCTATTCAGTCACAGTCCCTTGGATTACTTTCTCCTCTTCCCTTTCACCCCAACAGCAGCAAGTCACCTTCTTCCTCTGTGCACGGGATATGTTCTGAGCATGCTCAGTTCTCATGGTAGTCTCACTTTGATTTCTAGCAAGCTGACTTAGGCCTGCCAGTGTGGACAGCAATTTAGCTGCAGGATCTCTATAACCAGGGGTTAGCATTCTCTGGATAAAAAGCAGGATTCTTTCACAATACTCTGTATGGAGCCTCTTCCGAAATGTGCTCCAAAGTTGTCTCATGCCCTGTATACATACTCCCAATATACTGTATCTGTTTCCCTGTATTTTCCTAATTGATGATGAAGCCCATAAGAACAGGGCTCATTCTTGTATCATAACACATAGCACCTGTGCAATGTATGCATTGTACAATAAATACATTAATCAACAGCTGACCCTTGTACTCTATTTCTATGTTTCTGTTGTCTCTCTGTTTAAGAAGTTCACATGCAGCCGGGCAGTGGTGGCGCACGCCTTTAATCCCAGCACTTGAGAGGCAGAGGCAGGTGGATTTCTGAGTTCGAGGCCAGCCTGGTCTACAGAGTGAGTTCCAGGACAGCCAGAGCTACACAGAGAAATCCTGTCTCGAAAAAAAAAAAAAAAAACATAAAAACAAAACAACAAAACAAAAAAACAAAACAAAAAAAGAAGTTCATATGCTTAGTATGTTTGCTCATTACTTACTTAAAAATTCCTTTGTTTCTTTGAGATATGGTCGTAAGTAGGCTAGGCTGGTCTCGAACTCACTACAAAGAGGATGGCCTTGAACTCCCAAATCTCCTGCATCTACTTCTCAGGGGATGGGGTTAAAGGTGTACCTCCCTCTTTACTAATAGTTGATGAGACTTCTTCCTAGGAGTATTATTCAAAAGCAATCTGTTCTTTGCTGTTGTGGTAATGAATGACTCTAAATGCACATCCTTCTTGTCCTTTATGTGGCATTCTGTAGTAAGAATGAAACTTTTCCTCTCCACATCAGACTTATGCGAGTGCACACACACACATACACACACACACACACACACACACACACACACTTACACACATACATATATTCAGACACACACAGACACAGACACACACAGACATAGACACACACTGCTTCAGATATCTGTGTAAAAGATAGGTACCTCATAAATGCTTTGTAATTATATAGAAAAATTGTGTAATCTTCAGGACTCCTTTTAGGATCAAAGTCTAAACCTCAATACTTACAGTGTTAGTTTGTTCTGACTCAAAGATCTTTTTCTCCCATCTCTAACTGTGTTAATTTTATTAGGGGCTAACCTTGTCGTAATAATAATACAAGTTAACTTTTACAGAGTGCATATCCATTTTCAAGAACTGACAATAGAAACCTGCCACATGCATTAGTGTACTTCAGCTATCCAGTAAAGTGTTATCATTAAAAAACATGTCAGCCAGGCAAACAGGAAGGAGTAGAAAAATATATTTAATAAAAATGGAATAAAAAAGAAAATAAGCATACCTTTTATATTTGCATTTAATAAAAAACTAATGTAACATGAAAACCATTAAAATGGATATGAAGAATCATTATATGATTATGAAGATTGCCTTCACTGAAGACATAAAATAACTGTAACTATACATGTGCCCAACATTGTGGCTCTTAAATGTTGAAACCATGCTGATAGGTCTGACGAGAGCCCAGAGTTCTTCAGTAGCAGAGTGCTCCAGTACCCCACTTTGAACAGTGGGCACATCATCCCAAAATCAGGAGGAAAAACTTGGCCTTAAACCACCTCCAAAAACAATGATGCCAAGTGTGCACACAGGACACTATTAACCAGTGGGAGACTACATATTCCTCCCAAGTCCATCCAGAAGGCTCACCATGACACAAAGAGTCTTGACAAATCTGGCAGGACTGAACTTATATCAGGTGCTTCCCCACCACAGCAGGATGGAACTAGCTAGGTCTTGCAATGATGGGAATCTGTGGCTAAATAACCAACAGAACAAGGTGAAATTTACAGGTAAACTACCAAGTGTGACAAGAGAGTCAATAATGGAGACACATGTACCAAGGCTGATAGGCTGCAGTAAAAATATGTCTAAGAGAGGAGTCACTGAAATAAAGAAATTAAAAAAAACAAAAAAAAACAAAAAAAAACTCAAGTGAATAGGCAATCGAATGGCGACAGTTGGTAAAAGAACACATAAAATGCCTGACAGGTATATGATAGAATGCTAGCCATGTGACAGAAGACCAGGGAGCAGTTCAGGTATGGTGTGTACAGCGAGGTCACTATGACAACAGTAACATACGGTTCACTTAAAGAAGCTGGAAGGGAAGACCATGGAAGATCCTGCTGTAAAGCTGTGGCCAGCCTTTGAGGAGATAAGTCATATTTAGCCCGATTTAAACAGCACAGGACATATACAACAAATATTATAACATCACATGGCTCCTGATTAATACGTCCAAGTTTTAAGTTTTTAATGTAACAGTTTAAGTCAGGTATAAATAAAATAAATAATTAGGACAAAAAGC
The DNA here is from genome assembly GCF_011762505.2 of Arvicanthis niloticus. NCBI lineage: Eukaryota > Metazoa > Chordata > Mammalia > Rodentia > Muridae > Arvicanthis > Arvicanthis niloticus. The sequence goes on from NC_047667.1 coordinate 62,342,512, forward strand.
AAAAACTTATTCAAATTACTAATTATTAAGGAGATAGGCACAGTGAGAGTTTATCCTGTTTAGGATAACCATCACCAAAACATGGACAAACTAACAAATGTGGGCAAGAACACAGAAAAGTGGGAAATGTGTAGAAATAGAAATTAGTATAGCCCGGTGGAAAATAGTGTAGGGGGTTTTCAAACCTCTGCTAATAAACTACCATGTGGCCAAGCTATTGACTGCACAGATAGAAAGCAAAGACTCTCAGTATATCAAAGACATGCCTGCTTTCCCGTGTTTCTCCTTGCCACATCGGTGAGACAGAGAGAGTCAACGACAACATCCAGCGGTCAAAGAATGAATAAAAGGGTAATACATTTACACAAAGGACTATCATTTAACTGTGGGTAAGGATGAAATCCTGTCATCTGTGACAACATGGATGGATATTACATTAAGTAAAGTAAACCAGACAGAGAAAGATGATGTTGCATGTTCACGCCAACCCGTGGAAGCTGAAGACGTGTTTCCATTTCTTCATGCTGGAACCTTCAGACCCTTCTCTAGCTGTTTTCAAGTGTGTGGTTAGTTGTAACTACAGTTATCCTGAGCAACAGAGAATTGGAACTGTCCCCACCATGGGTGCTTTTGCACTTACTTCCCAGATTTCCTCATGTTCCATCCCCAGGACTTATGCTAGCCTCTAGGGATTGGTATCCCAATATTACCCATCAGACATATTCTGCAATGGCAAAATACTGTATAGTTGAAAACTACTAAGAAAACAGATTTTAAACCTTATCGAAAAGAAGCCATTAGCATGTTAAATAATGCACACATCCATTGCCCAGTCTTATCATCTATCAAAACACTCTGTCGCCATCTTAACTATATACGATGCTTATCTGTCAAATAAAATATCTTCAGAAGATCAGGAACCCTCTAGAAGACTACAAAACCTTGCTTTTAGTTGTTTTTGTGGGTTTAAGTGGAGTTCTTTCAGGCGGCCCTGAGGATTACTCACACATAGTCTCTGATTGGTGGGAGAAAGATTACACATAGTTTGAAACTTGGAGAGGACCAAACTATAGAATGAACCGGAACCAGAGTGGTTCACTGTGGCTCAGAGTGATGAGCACTTGCAAGCTTAGCGAGGAATGGAGCAACAAACTCTATCTCCATTTGTCTCTGGATCAGCAAAGACGTGAACAAGTTTCCTCTACTTTCATGTCCCCTTAAACAATTCAGGCATCCACACTTAACTCCTTGCTTAATGCTAAGTAGATCAGACATTGCTTTGGTAGGCTGTTTTGAAACCTGCTTTCCCTTTGGTGAAAAAAAATTTAGTCATTACTGTTTGGAGACAGGCATGGAGAAATGCAGTTAGCATTTTGAACAGTGTGTTAATAGTCAAATTTTAAAAGTCAACTTGGGGCAGACTGAGGGTCATTATTTGTTTTGTTTAATCATTATTGTTAAAGAGAGATAATTATCTTTCTCCAACAAGCTTTAAAATTCTAGGGAGACAGAGAGGACTCTTAATCTTTTGGTTAACAAACAAACCCACAGGACTTGGCAAAGCATCAAGCAGAGAGGAACATGTTGGTGGTTACCAGGTAACACCCTCAGAGCTAATCCACTCTGGTTCTAAATGTACTTGTTTTTTCAGAGCTACTTCTATTCTGGTAATGGATACCAAGGTAAGAGAGATGAGAGTACCTAGGGTACCAAGATAAGAGAGCTGAAGGGGCTGAGAATCTATCAATGAAGCAGAAATCATGGTTAGTGGTTTGGGAGCACATAGCCATCAATTATGGAGGCCCCAAGGTCTCAGTCAATGATCTCTTATTAAAAATTCTGTTTTACACAAGAGAGACAACCCAGGAAGCTTCATTCAGCATTGACAAAGGGCTTTCTATGCCCTAGAAATTGCACTCTGCCTCCACCTCATAGATCTAACAGCAAAACAGAAAGAGCAAGAAGGAGTCAGCTATTTTTACTGTACCCATTCTTACTGTGGTTTTATGTTAATTTACTTAATGTGTATGACAAACTTCTCAGTCGTCAAGACTAACTGGACAGTAAAATCAGATACATCAATGCTTTAAAAATTCTTTAATCTGTTTTGTCTCCTTGGGTGAAAGAACATAAGCATTAACCTTTAAGAAGCCTTCAGATGTTTTTCCAAGATGCCTTCTGTATGAGAGGAGACAATTTTTTAAAAAGACGCTTACAAGGAGAGCATTAGTTCACTTTATTGTTACTGCCTTCCTTGCCATGGTAGATTGAACCTTTTGAAACCAACCCTTCATACTCAGCATTTGTCTGTCTGTTGGGAGCCATTTTGCCTGCTTCTGTGAAAGCCTGCCTGTCAGGCAGAGACAAGGCAAGCCAGGCTGTCTGTCTGGTGTTTTATTTAGTGATTTAGAAGTAGCTGCCATAGTGGCTGTTAAAAAAAACATTAAATGAGCTAACTGCTTTATTTACTCTTTGGTAGAAACAAATCTAATTTCAAGCACTACAAATGAGCTAAATGATTTAAGGATGAATGAAAGTCTTTAGAGAAATGTAACACCATCAATGTCTTTGTCTATCTATCTGCATATCTGTCTGTCTGTCTATCTATCTATCTATCTATCTATCTATCTATCTATCTATCCATAGATTCCATTGTGAATTTCTGACTACAATCCTGCCTGAAATTCAACCACTGCTATAAAGAAAACATTCTATCAAAATCGGTTTTCCAAACTGTTAACAGAACAATTTTCTTGTTTTGGATGCTAAACACCATTCAAGGTTTAGTGGCGATTGCTAGCGTTTGGAACTTAAACATCTCTCAAAAGGACCTGTCAAGGGCTGATCTCTAGAGAGTTCTCTTGGAAAGTGATGATGTCTTTAATATGTGTGGTGTAGGCGGAGGTCTCTGGGTAATGAAGCCATGCCCACCAGAGGAACTTTGAGTTCCTATGTTTCTTGCTCTTGACCATGTGTGAATGTCTTTCCTCTGTTTGCTAATGTGTTCATGCATGACAGGCTCAAAGCAATTGGAGGTGCTCTGATCACAAGTTGAGACCTTACAATTCTGTACCAAAATAAATCGGCTTTAAAATGACTTGCATGTGTGTGTCCACTATATGTGTACACACTTACTGCAGAGACCAGAAGAGAGCATCAGATCTCCTCTTGAGTTAAAGGCATTTATGAGTGGCTCACTGTGGGTACCGAGAACTGAACTTATGTTCTCGGCTAGAGCAGCTACAGACCTTAACAGATGAGCCATTTCTTCAGCCTCACAAACTGTTTCTTAATAAGTTATTTCATGTATTTCATATTAACCAAGGGACACATGAAGGATTTAACAAGTTTGTTCCTCTTTCCTTGACTTTAAATTGTACATTTCTTACCCACATGTCTGTCTTTGACATTGGTAAAGTTTTTCCTATGGATCCTCTGTTTCTAGTGGATGACTGGTTGTCTTGGAGTCCCCTGCTATGGGGCAAGGCAGACAGGACCAGAAGGAATCCTAAGCCCAACTGATTTTCATTCCTGATATATATATATATGTGTGTGTGTGTGTGTGTGTGTGTGTGTGTGTGTGTATACATACATACATATGTATATATACATGTGTATATATATACATATGTATGTATATATACATATATATACACATATGTATGTATATATACATATATGTATACACACACACACACACACACACACACACACACACATATATATATATATATATATATATATATATATATATATTTGTTTTCTAGGTAGAGTACAGTCAAAGTGAAGATCAGACCTTTTGAGACTATCTGTCTAGTGAATCAGTCAGAAGGAACCTCCAGTCCCGGGTAAACACCTCCCCAACATCTTCCATACATTATTTGAGCTCCCGGTGCTTAACTATACAGTCTGGTTCCGTTCTTAGCCTCACATGTCACAGAATCAGCCTTCTCTTGTCTTTCAGGGCTTGTCGTTATCTTGCCTCTCACCACTGACACATCTGTTACCCTAGAGTATGGAATTCTCTTGGATTCAATAGAAAACTCCTCTAGGGCTAGGGATGGAGTTCAACTGGAGGGTGCTTTTCCGTTATGCACAGGCCTGGATTCCAAATCCAGCACCACATAGCCTAAGCATGGTGACACACACCTGTAATCCCAGCTCTTGGGAGGTGGAAGTAGGAAGGTCAGGAGATTGGCCTGCATATGGCACTGTCTCAAAACAAACAAGCCAACACCCCCAACTCCCTTTTATTAATCCGATAACAGCATTCAAGTCATCTGATCACCCCACAAACACCTTTTCTACATGGTCTATTAATAATAATCGACTCTGGGACCTTAATTAACAGGCTTGGCGCTGTTTTATGATACACAGACTTTTTGAACACCACCCATTCCTCTTCAAAATGACAGCAGCAAAGTTCACCAGCTTAATAGATTCTGCAGTGCAAAAGGCATGGACATGAGCATTAAAGGTAATTAGCTTGTTCTAGCCCCTGTCAGTCACAGGGTGACATATTTCACATTGAGGGTTCCTCCAAGACCCGTTCCTAACCCCTGGAGGAAAAGCCAATGGGGTGACATCACAGGCGACTGGCTTTGCCTCCAAACGTAACTTGACATTGTAAGTAGTGTTTTGTTTTTGTTTCTAAACGTGCATGTGGCTTTTACCTGTATTAGGCCCTGTTCTCAGTATTGACTCACTTAAAATTCAAAGCAGTATTCTGAGAATAACACTAAGGCTATCTGATGATCTCCCTGAAGTGAGCGGGTCACTCATTAGCGGGTGGCACAGCTGGGTCACAAGCTTAAGGCTTGCTGCTCACCTCTTTGTGTTCCTGACACCAAGCTGCTCTGAAGCAGGATGAATGTGCATTCCATCTGAATGTTTACATTCTTTTTTTTTTCCTTTCTCTAAATCCCCCTTCATCTGTAAACAGTGTTTCAAAGGGGGGTGGGGGAAAAGAAAACGTGATTCTAGACAATTTCAACAGAGAGGGAATGCACTGGAGAGATGGTGACCCATACAAAGAATGGTCTTCCAAGGACTGAACTTGGAAGTTCAGGATGAGGAAGTCAGGTGGGCAGTGTACCCTGAGTCTGTAGGAGTGGTCACTGCTTCTGTGTTACCGGACACAGCATGCTAAAGCTTTCATTGCAGTGACAATTACATCACTGTTTCCATGGAAACCAGATGTTGATGCTGCTGTTACTGGTCTTGCTTCTTCTAATGAGTCTGAACCTATGTATCTGATTGGCCACCCCAGGTCACATGACTATCTTACTCCACAGTCCATCCTCACAGGAGACTAGAGAACAGATATTTTGCTTTTCAGGGTTGTAGAAGGAAACACAGGAGAACTGAACTTTGAATAATGTGGGACAGACTTATTTAATATGTATGTATCTGAGTTAGACACTAAACATTATGCTACATGTACTGACTGTTCATCTTATTCTTTCATCTATTTGTTTAATTTAGCAACATTATTGTTCTCTTAATTTCCTTATTTAGGAAGAACATAGTTTCATATGATGGAAAAATTTTAAAACACAGGAGATGGTTCTGCATTTAACAGAAACTAAAGGATTCATGTTTACAGTTTCCACATTGTCAAGCACAGATGCTGTGTCTGCATAAAGAACTAATGGTGTGATGGTTTGTATATGCCCTGGGATTGGCACTATTAGAGGTGTGGCCCTGTTGGAGTAGATGTGTCACTGTGGGTGTGGGTTTAAGACCCTCATCCCAGCTGCCTGGAAGTCAGTCTTCCACTAGCAGCCTTCAGATGAAGATGTAGAACTCTCAGCTCCTCCTGCACCATGCCTGCCTGGATGCTGCCATGCTCCCACCTTGATGATAATGGACTGAACCTCTGAACCTGTAAGCCAGCCCCAATTAAATGTTGCCTTATAAGAGTTGTCTTTGTCATGGTGTCTGTTCACAGCAGTAAAATCCTAGCTAAGACAGATGGTATCTAAAATGTACTCAGTTTATTAACCATTTCCCACCCAGTGCTTGGACAAGGTCCTCAGCTGCACAGAGGATTAAAGGCACAATGCAAATAACCTATTTATTGCAGTGGAGTGCTGGGAGCCCTGCTATTGCTTCTAATATTGACTCCAATTTTTATTTCTAGGACAAACATCTTTTCCAATAAAAAGTAGAGATCTCTTCTCTAATCTTAAGGAAGAAGTTTCCTTCTTGTTACCTATTCAAGCTGTATAGGAACACACTTAAGGGATTTGTGAGATACAATGCCAGTAAATCAAGAAATTTATTATTAAAGCCCAGGTTGTATTTTGCTTTCTATTGATGTGATAAGAAGAGAGACCAAAGGCAGCTTGGGGGACAAAGGATTTCTTTCAATCGACAGTGAGACAGTGAAGTCCATCATGAAGTGAAGTCAAGGCAGAAACCTGGAGGCAGAAACTGAAGCAGAGACAATGGAGGTACACTGATTACTGGCTTGTTCTTTGTGGCTTGCTCAGTCTGCTTTCTTACACAACCTGTAAACACCTACCTGCTCAGGGTGGCACACACAGTGTGCTGGTACCTCACACATCAACCATTCATCAAGAAAATGCCCAAAGCCCTGCCCACGGGCCAGTCTGATAGAAGCAAACCCAGAACCGAGGCTCCCTCTTCCCTGCTGACTCTAGCTTGTATTGAGCTGACACGTACCAGACAGCCCACTCTACTCAGCTGCTCCGTGGGCTACACTTGTCACGTCGCTTTCTAAGAATACTTAAGGCAATCTTTTGGCATCTTCTAGCTGCTTAGAACAAAATTTACCTCATATGGTGCTTTAGGTTTAAGCGTGGATGACGAGTTTTTCTCCTGAGTCAGGGAGAAAAAAAAGCAAGTGGTAAACTTTCATCTAGCTTATGAGATTCTCATGTTCTTCTGGTCTGCATGTCATGTATATGCCATTTTAAATGTTTAAGACTGACAATGTAAAGAAATGACTTTTCTTTTAAGATACCACATGCATGCAGTGTCTACAGAGGCCAGAAGAGGGCGCTGGATCTTGCAAAACTTAAGTTACAGGTGGTTGTGAACCACCAGGCTGGTGCTAGGAACTGAATCCAGGTCACCTGCAAGAGCAGCCAGTGCTCATAGCCACTGAACCATCTCTCCAGTCACCTTTTAAAAATTTTTAAAAAATAAAGCATAACCACAACCATTTAGTGTTTCTGTACTGAATTGGCATGGTACAGGATTTTATCAGTATTAATTCAGTTCGTAATCTTCATTGAAAGAATTCTAATCACTTGATAAACAGTTCAAGGGCAAATCTATAGAAAAGGGGCTCTTAAAAGTTGGCTTTTTTGTCTTTTTATTATTAGAGAATTTTATACATGCATAAATTAGTTTTTGTGACTATTACACATGGCTTATGTAGTACTGGATTGTGTTCTAGGTAAGCCCTTTACCAATTTAGTTACATCCCCAGGTCTCAAAATATTTTTTTAAAAAAAGGAATTCTAAATCTGGGTATGGCAATACACACCCATAACTTTAACACTTGGAATGTAGAGACAAAGGATAGGAGGTCAAGGGCATCCTACATTATCTAAGGCTAACCTGGTCTATAAGAGACTCTGTCTCCAAACAGACAAACAAACAAACAAACAAAAACCAAAAGCACGTATTGCATGGACAATTTGTGTGTTTTTACAATGTAAAGGCTCTGTATTATCAATGCCTTTCCATAAAATAGATAAATAGCTTAATTTTTCATATGTTTCATAGAATATTTTTATAGTACTATTATCTCTCCTTCCCCTTTTCATTATTTCTTGGGATAGTTTTGCTATATAGCCCAGGCTGGCCTCCAACTTGTACTCTTCCTGCCTCTACTTACCAACTGCTAGGACTCTGGGCATGCCCCTCCATATGAGTAGCACATAACACACTTTTAGGATTGATGATGTAGCTTGGTGGTAGAAATGTGCACGGCATGCTAAAGACCCCGGGTTCCACCTTACTTGCTGAAGGTTTTTAAAATTATGCAACGAATTCACTCTTAGAGGACATTTAAACAGCATTAAAATAGACTTTTTATGCCCCAGGTGATTTTAACTATTCTATTATTGATGGACAGTTAAGATTGCTTCCATATTTCTGCCAATACAAAAGATTACCGTAGCAGACATTTTCGTATGCATAGCTTAGAATATGTAAAGAGTGTGAGAGGTATGTGTTAATGTTCAAATACAGTTGGAGTATACCTTGAATATTTTATGCATATTTGTTCATCTCTCAGATGTTTTGGTTCTGTCATAAATCTTGCTAGTGTCTATGTTTCTGTCTATAGTAGCAAGGTATACATATTTTTCCCTCAGTCTTTCATCACTGAATGGGAGATGAGATTTAGAATCAACTATGGTGTGCATATTTCTGTCATTTGCTACCCCGAGATGGAGACTTGCATGCAAACTCCAACCTGGAGGATAAAACACCATAAGTCACAGGAAGGCACCTGGGAGCTTTTGGAAGAAAAGGATACAGTCCCTTGTGAGAAGAAGCTAATGGTTCTCCCAGAGCTGAGGACTACCCCATATTTCCTCCCTCCTGCCTCCAGTCCTGCCTTTGCCTTTCGTTCCTTACACACTCATTCCTCACACACCAATAAACTACAGCTTCCTGTGCTCCAGGTCTTAGCATAAGACCATGTTCACAAATGCCACCTTTGGCTCAGTCTCTTTTGTATGTGAGAGACTGGTTTATGAACCAGTCAGCACTTAAAAGGTTTCTTCTGGTTATCTTCGCTCTCTGTTCTTCTCACCATTGGGTGGGGCTCAGTCTACATTCCTCCTCAGCTCTTTGCCAAGCTCACTCAGCCTTGGACCTGTTCTTCCTCCTGACTTGTTTTTTGTATACCATTGTTTTTCTTTCTTTCTTTCTTTCTTTCTTTCTTTCTTTCTTTCTTTCTTTCTTTCTTTCTTCCTTCCTTCCTTCCTTTCTTTCTTTCTCTCTCTCTCTTTCTCTCTCTCTCTTTTTCTCTCTCTTTCTTTCTTTTTTATTTTGTTCTTCCTTCCTTCCTCCTTCCCCCACCCCTCTCTTTCAAGATTTATTTATTCATTTCATGTGTGTGAGTACACTGTCGATGTCTTCAGACACACCAGAAGAGGGCATCAGCTCCTCATTACAGATAGTTGTGAGCCACCATGTGGTTGCTGGGAATTGAACTCAGGACCTCTGGAAGAGTAGTCAGTGCTCTTAACCTATGAGCTATCTCACCAGCCCCCATTGTTTCACTTTTCATTTCAAAGAGGAAAAAGTCACCTTTTTTTTTTTCTAGTGAAAATCCTTATTTTTACTTCTCAGCTTCCACCGACACACAGACTTCTCAGATTATTTCAATCCGACCAATGCGAGACTGTTCTATTGAATCCTAGTAA